>NW_027118110.1:0-136910 GCF_038497915.1 Lipomyces doorenjongii | reverse complement strand
TGACCAGCGCAAGCAGTTTTGGACAGAAGTTACGCGGGAGCTGTCCCAAGAGTGGTCATTGGTGTCCGGAATTTCCGACAGTGGAGCTTCCAGGAACGTGGATTCGGACTCATGGTTCTCAATCCAGGTCCATCCACAGACCAGTACGCCAACTCCAAATTCTGGGAAGTCCTTCTTGCCGTCGCTGAATACATCCGAAGACCAGCAGCGTACAGACGGCGACGACGATGCCAACAAAATGCGCGTCCGCAAAATACGCGTCTTTCCGACCACGGCACAGAAGGAAACTCTGAGGCAGTGGTTCGGGGCCCAGCGCTACATATATAACAAATGTGTAATGCTGATACGAGGCGGCATGAAACCGTCGCAGAAAGAACTGCGTGCCGTTCTACTGAACAGCAAAACGAATACATTGAATGAAACAGAGAAGTGGTTGGACGAATATGCGTACGATTTGAAGGATGAGGCGATTAGGGACTTCATGAAGAATTATAAGAGTAACATGGCAAAATATAAGAACGCTAAGAAGCCATTTACTTTGAAGTTCAGGTCGAAAATGGCTCAAACTCAGAGCCTCAGTGTGTTGAAGAAGAAATGGAATTCTAAGTTTGGTTTTTATTCATCTATCTTCTCGCCATCGAATATGGCTGCTGCAGAGCAACTGCCCAAGACTTTGGAGACAGATTCAAGGCTCTTGAGGACACGATTGGGTCACTACTTTCTCATAGTCCCCAGGCGAGCCAAGAAAGACAAGGGAAATGGCGCGACACTGGGCAATTTTGTGTTTATAGATCCCGGTGTCCGTACCTTTTTGACGGGCTACGACTCCAACGAGAACGTAGTAGAGATGGGGAAAGTTGCTGTCGTGAGGGTTTCAAAGCTGCTGCATCGCCGGCGAAAGTTGCAAAGTCGGCTGGCAGCTCTTCGCGACCACAAGAAACGCCAAAACCTTCGCAGGGCATATATCCGGCTGGGTGAGAGGATCGATCGCCTGGTCGAGGACATGCACAAGAAGGCAGCGGCGTTTCTGTGTTCCAATTACGACCGTGTGTTTCTCCCGAAGCTCAATTTCCACACGTGCCGGAAGCTCAACAGGAAGTCCAAGGCATGTATGGCCACCCTTGGCCACTGTGCGTTCTTTGGTCGAACTGTCATGAAGGCAGAGCTGTTTGAGCAAACGCAAGTGGTGGAAGTTGAGGAGGAGTGGACCTCCAAGACCTGCTCCTGTTGTGGGTGGGTGAATCACAAATTGGGGCGATCCAAGGTGTTTGAGTGCAAGAGGTGCACTTCGATCTTTGACCGCGATTTCAACGCATGCAAAAACATCATGTTGAAGTACTTTACTGAGCAGAAGAAGGTCAACGCGGACCAAATCTATCCTTAGCTAGTTTCCATGTCCTTAATAACAGTGCTGTCAGAGGCAAACTGACCTCCAAATGCTGTAGCTCCAAATGTTGATATGGCCAGTTGCTGTTGAATTAAAGAGAATGTGTAGACCGCGGGTGTGAAGATGTGGCAGTACGGCATCAGGCTGGTAGCGAATTAAGTAGAGGACTCGGCGATTATCGGCCCTCTTTAATCGACCCTCATCCGAGCCTAAACCAAAAACGACCACACAACCAACAAGGCGAAAACGCACAAGAACAGGGTTCGGCGAATTGCTTGGCTACGGCTTGCGTTTGTTCTCTGGCAGGGCTGCAGATCGGACTGGAATGTACTGGCCAATTATTATCTGCGGCTACACCATGCAGATGACCGTTGTGCCTTTGTTGGCATTGGCCAAGGACTGGCGACTCGTCGCATTACTGAGTATCCTCGAGCGAGTGGGCAAAGCCACGCGTAACCCACCGCGCGACGCTATGCTCTCCCACGCTGCTAAGCAGATGGGCTATGGTTGGACATTTGGAGTGCACGAGGCGCTAGACCAATTCGGAGCCCTTTGTGGGCCGCTATTTGTCGCGTTGTCCCTGACGGTTGGACATCAAAACTATCAGCTCGCATTCGCTGCACTGGCAGTTCCGGCCGCCATCATGCTCTCCCTATTGACTCTTGCCCGGACGTTGTACCCACGTCCAAGGGATCTAGAGGGCGATCTTGCATCAGTCCAGGCTCACAGTCTGCCTCGATCGTAACCCGGCCTGCTTATTGTAAATATTGCTGTATCGATTGTCCAGCCCAAAAGAGTTATTACACAGAATAGGTAACGACTGATGCTTTTATTTTAGTCTTCTGAAAATTTGACCTCAATATTCTAGCGGTGTCTACACACCTACACTGGGCATGGCCATGCAGCATCTAGTGTACGAAGCTCCGCACACGTTTCCGACGATCTCAGCTTGCTGCATCAGTTCTGACTCTAAATCTTATGGAACGGGTGATCAGCCAAAACAGCAATCAATGTTCTACGATGGTGCGTTTGATGTAAATGAGTAAATTGGAGCTTGCATAATGATTATCACTACACGATGTGATAGTCTCGCAAATTCGCCGCTGATGGTAGTAAACTAAAATAGAACTGGAGAGGGGAAACAGGATAGGATTAAATTTCAACAGGGGTTCTGCAAGGAACCACGAGACTGAAACCAATCCAGAAAACTATGATTAGCAATGAGTGTTGGTTTAACGAAGGAAGTCGACACTAGCAATGCCCACCTATATATGATATGACGAGCATATCAATAGCTTTCTACCTTTCTGGGGTTTCTTACAAAATCGAGCCAACCGGTCCTTAGCGATTCGAATATTGTAGACCGGGCAGGTCAAAATAAATCACAGACCGAACCGGTTTTTGAAACCGGTTTCTGGTTCGACCTATCGCAAGCCCCTCTTCGGTCCCGATCCCTAGATGCCGGTACGGTCTCAGCCGCACAAAACGCGACGTGGATTAGCGCCTATGCACTCCTTGTCGCATTACCTTCATCCTTACGACATCTCCTACTTCACAAATCTTTCAACAGCAACGCAATGGTCGATTTTTCCGTCATCGTTCCAGCGTATCACGAGCACGCTAACATCCGTCCCCTGACAACCCGTCTATTTGCAGCACTAGATGAGCCAAAGAATGCGGAACTCATCTTCGTGGACGACAACAGTCAAGACGGGTCGGTCGAGGAGGTCGAGAAACTCAAGGCGGAAGGGTACAATGTCGATATTATTGTGCGTACGAAAGAGCGAGGTTTGAGTTCTGCCGTTATCAGAGGGTTTATGGATGCACAGGGGAAGTATTTGGTATGCATGGATGCGGATCTTCAGGTGCGTTCTAAGTTGGAATACACGTTTGAGAAGGATGACTGACTGGTGTAGCATCCGCCAGAACGTGTGCCGGCTTTTTTTCATGCGTTAAAGTCGAATGCGTTTGTGCTGGGAACGAGATATTCGCCAGAGGTGTCAATGGATAAAGATTGGCCGTTGATCAGACGTGTTATTTCTGCCGGTGCGCGAATGCTAGCGCGACCACTCACGACGGTCAGTGATCCTATGAGCGGATTTTTTGGAATACAAAAGGATTACGTAGGTACATTTGTGTTGTTGCATGGCTGGGCGGAATTTAATGAATATAGGTTCTCAAAGCGAAGAATGTGAACGCGCAAGGATTCAAGATTGCGCTCGACCTTCTTATCAAAACCGAAATCCCAACCACCTCCATAGCGGAAGTCCCATTTTCGTTCGGGGTACGAACCGTGGGTGAATCGAAGCTGACGGGCAAGGTGATGGTATACTACCTCGACCAATTGAAGGAATTGTACTTTTATAAGTTTGGTGCAGTCACGTGTGTGCTGGTTTTGTTACTGTTGGCAGTGCTTGCCGTATTGTCACTTGTGTATTTGGTGTCCCTTGTACTATAATTTGTGTATTATAATACTCTAGTGGGCAATTTGCAAATCAATCAATCCATTAATTAGAACAAGATGTCTACGACAAGGGGAAGACTACAGAAAATTTACAACCGCTGATAACGCCGTGTCCTCCTGAATATATATAATATACATTTTTCATGAAGCGAATACAGTACTAGATAGGGGAGAGCTGGTGGTCGTCGTCCACATCTGAGGGATCGTCTTCGATGTCTTGCTCATATTCGTTCATATGCTGTTGCTCCAAATCGGGCGGAACCACACCGCCTAGCTCTGCAATCCGCTGGACAAGATTTCGATGCTCTTCAAGCTCACTTTTCAAAAATGCAAGAGCTAAGATGGACTGATTAGCACTCTTATACAAAAGTCAACATCACTCAAGAGTCAACAGAGCGTACTTTTCTGCAGAACGATGGCCTCGCTGCGTCCCTGACTGCGAGTAAGACCAGGCACAACTTCAGTAAGTCGATCAAAGCCCTCGCGAATTGCCTGCCGCCGCTTCTGCTCTGAAGCAATATGATTAGCTTTCTTTTCTTCGAGAGTGAGCAGCTCGCCGGGGGGTTTCTGGCTTTTCGGCACAGGCGTGACAGAGAGGGCCCAACGCGCACGTTTGACAGGCGGCGCAGTCGATGGGGAGGGATCTTGTAGTTGCGCGCCTTCGGGCTTTACCATGGTGACAATGGGGACATGACCACTCACAGGCAAGCGTTTGGGATTGATGTGTTGTTGTCGGAGGTCAGTCTGATTTGCGGCAAAGAGCAGCGACACGAATTGTGGGCGGGGAGCCCGTTCATGTGACGGCGGCGTGCGGCTGCGGTACAAGCCCACTCCCTAAGGGTCTCCAAAGCCAGCCCTGCTCTTATTAGTACTGAATAAAATTGGCACTAGACTGCCGATGTAGACTGGAATTACAACTGACTAGGTTGCAAGGCGCTGTCGCGACTCGATACACGAAGATTCGCAATTCATTGAGAACTGTTCTAGGCTCATAGCAAAAACAGCGGTGTGACTGGCGCAAGTCTTGATTACAGTGGCACACGGAGCCGCCAAGAAGGAATTGCCTCATACATGTCAGATAACGCACTAACATTACCATAATCAGTTCATATAATTAAAAGTAATGTAGCTGCCGGTAGATTTTCGAGACAGTTTCTGGCTGGTTCAACTTTCACTAACGAGACTGTAGTAGCACTCACTAATCAGACAGCTCGAAGTGACCTAACGGCGGAAGTAAGGGGCAGGCACTAACCTGCATCCCTGCATTCAACAGGCTCCCCACTCCGACCACTTCACCTAGACGACCCAACCTTTTTTGATATGCGCCCTGCAATGCATACAGCGATTCTGTGTGATCAGCTGTTTTTTCACGATCCGTAATGTGATGAGTACAGTGCCGTCATTCTTCACGGCGTAGGTCCCTAGGGACATTGACATCCCATTTGTTGGATAGCCACCTGAAAGACCAGCGACTGTCCATGGGCTTGCTGTTACTTGCATAGTGCGGTGGATGGCGGTAGGCGTGCCCGCCGGATCCCCAGTTAATAAGTTTTCCTCTTTTGGCAATGACCACAGCCAACACAAAAGCTCTGTGAAAACAACTGCAGAACAACGAAATGGACCCAACTAATTATAGATAAGCAGATCATGGTAATTGTCTGCGCCGTGGTCGTCATTTAGTGCAAAAGATGGCAGTATATACCATGATATCTGCGCGCGCTCTCTCGGCTGGTCTCATCGAATTTTTTATCTGGGCATCTGCACCTCCCGGAGCTTGGACCGCAGCCACAACCGCTGTCCGTATATATAAATGTATACCACCCACTCTCCGCTCTACTCTGCCCTATACATACTAATCGTTCAAGTGGGCATTCATATCACATACCGCAATGGTCGGCTTGTTCCGTAAGTTCAGGTCAAAGGCCAAGACCTCCAAAGAGGCAACGACAGTTCCTCCCAAGTCCCTTCGGGCTCACCATGCCCGTCAGCCTACCATTTCCACTATTCCTCCTCCATCGCGACAAGAAGTTCCCTCCTCTCCGTCTGCAAGCACTTACACACGAAGCTCGTCCTCCACGACTACGTCCTCCCACTCTGCAGTCTCTGCGGGCTCGGATGCATCCACGAGTGCCACATCAGTCGCATCATCTGCTGTCCACAGGCGTCCTACCTTCAAGGACATCAAGATCCATCTTACGCCTGAGGATGCTGTAGCCGTCAAAGAGTCATGGAAAGAGTGAGCCTGCCGCCCTGTTCCTGATAGAGATGAGAATCAGCTCTAACGTCTGTCCAGAACCATCGGCCTGTCGCCGGCAAACACTGTGGCTGCCAGTTCCGGTTCGCCAGCAAGTTTGTTCTGCAATCAGTTCTATCAGAATCTATTTGCTGTTCGTCCAGATCTCGAGTTCATGTTCCCCGACATCGGTCGGCAATCTGCGGCTATCTCTGGCTTGTTCCAGGCTGCGCTGGCCATGCTCGAGAGTATCGACGCGCTCGATGAGATTCTGCTGCGGATGGGACGCCGCCACACTTTCGTCATTGGCATCGAACCCGAGCACGTAAGTTAGGATGCTTGTTTTGGTTGCTCTAGTATCGCGATATGCCTCGGTATCCAGCAGGCTGCGTGAGAGGAACAACTTTGCGTTTATTGAAGCCTTGACTGATTTATGTATAGTTCGAGCTTCTGGGCGTAGTGTTCATTCAGACCATGCGGGATCGGTTGGGGGAGGTAGGTTCAGAAATTTCGTCTCATTCCTTAACGTCACTAAATGCAGCCTAGCGCTTTACACCGCAAATAGAGACCAGTTGGGTCAAGATTGTAAGGATAATCTCATATTGCGTTTTCGACCTTGGCAGCAAAATATCTAATATGTGAAATAACAGTACTCGTACCTGGCCAGCAAGATGATTGCGGCAGGGATTGACGACGCGGAGCCGTCAACGCTGGTCCCTCCTGCCCCAGCGGAGGGTGTACCTACGCCAGCACCAGCACCAGCCCCAGCGAAGAGGACTTCGAAAGTCCCAGACCAGAGGACCTTAGTCCGCCACCAAGTCCCAGGCAGAACAGAACAACCGGTTAATAGCAACCGCACAGGTAGAAGTTCATGTACTATAATGTAATTGTATTTTGTCAAACGTCTTATGTTATTGCTTGTGCCGGCGCTATCGGTTAAAAATGGTGGTGTGCTCTTGCTTGATTATTTTGTGCTCGTTCGGTATAGATTTAGTGGAATTTATGTCTCTCTGACTGTGTATATAATAATATATTCAAATAATGTAGCTTCAATCCAGTGGATGACTACTGGTGCATATCTATAAATGGATATTTTACCAGGGCAAGGTAAGCGAGAAGTGCACGAGCTGTTTTGAAATTAGCTCAAAGCCCCTGGACAATGCGGCGCCTCTGAATGGTGTCTACGAATAGTAAATCCCAAAGTAATTTCAATGCACTGTCTACTGGTAGTCACAAAGTTGCCGCAAATGAATATACTGACACACTGTCGATGAGGCCGTTTGGACCCGAGGGGCCGGGGGCCCTGTGCAGCCGCGTCGGCACTCGTGTGCATCAATATGCCCACAAGGTCTGTCTCCTTCTCTCCTTTCCCGTCCCGAAAATTGTCGGACCTTATGACTGCCCTCTGCAGACCGGGACTCCACTACTACGCACATTTTCAATCGATGACATGAATGTATTAAGTATTCGTGACAACTCGGCGGACAAGAGCCAGCTCCTCTTGGTGAGTTCAGGGCTGATGATGACCTTGGTGAGCTTGTCTAACGTCTGCTCATTACCAGGACCTTCTCAAGAATTCATTTGTCTCGTATGTCTTTCAACTCGGCTCTAGCTGGCGTCACTAACATAAAATACAGTGCAAAATTTACTGGCAAAGCAGTATGGGTCGGTCTGCTGACTTCGTTCGGATCCGCAGCAGTTGTGTTTGCTCTCTTTTGCATCCTGCGGCCGCGAAACACAGTCATCTACGCCCCCAAGACGCGTCTGAGCAGGGCGTCGGATTCGGCGTCGATTATGTCAACTATATCGCCTCCCCAACTGCAGTCTGGGATTTTTGGATGGATGCGTCAGATCAACACCATTTCCGAACACCAGCTCATGGATATAATGGGACTTGACATGGTTGTTTATCTCAAGTTCATGCACATGTGCACATATATTTTCCTTTGCATGTCTTTTTTAGGCATTACAGTTGCCATTCCCATAAATGTCGCATTTTCACTGCGTGCCCCGGACGCGTCGACGGCATCAGCGTCGGATGCGTTCTTACTGATGACGCCGACGTTGGTGTCGGGGAAGCCTATGATCGCCCACGTGGTGTTGGCGTATGTCTTTGACGGCATTGTGTGCTTCTTTCTGTGGCGGACGTATGGCCAGGTGTTGCATCTTCGCCGACGTTTTTTGGCTTCCACGGAGTACCGGCAGTCATTGTACGCTAGGTCAGTCCTGGTCACCGAGATTGCGAAGAAACATCGGTCAAATAGCGGCCTAGCTACGATCTTAATGTCTGCAAAGGAGTCGCGCAAGGTCGACCAGGTGTCTATCGGCAGGAATGTCACTGGCCTCGGCAGCTTGGTTGCAAAACGCGAGAAATTCGTGCTAAAGTTGGAAACAATTTTAGCAAAGTATCTGAAGAATCCTGACAATATCCCCATGTCTCGACCAATGTGTTATCCGGACAAGAGTGATCGAAACCCGTCGGCCGGGAAGGTCGATGCAATTGATTATCTGATCCGGCGTATTCAAGATATGGAAGCAAAAATAGTGTCGGCGCGAAGGAATATCGATAGTCGGAAGGAGATGCCGTATGGTTTTGCGTCGTATTCCACGATTACAGACGCACATATGGTTGCCCGAGCGAATGTGTCCAACACTGTCCTTGGATCCGCGCGAATACATCCCGCCCCGCCAAGAGAAGATATTCTGTGGGATAACATCGAACTAACACGTCCTGAGCGTCTTCAGAAGCAACATACCGGAAACCTATTATTTTTCATTCTATGCGTTTCGTGGATCGTGCCTAACGCGTTTATTGGCACATTCTTGTCTCAAATTTCACGAATCGGTGTGGTGAGTCTGTTCCTAGTACTTGCTGCGATACTTGACCTGACGAATTTAGCTCTGGGACTCGTTTGGAGCATACATGGATAAGCATCCAAGCTTGTTCTCATTTATCCAAGGTTTCATATCTCCCGCTGTCACTTCAGCAATTTTCCTTATTCTTCCAGTTATCATGCGTCGCATGTCCGCCTGGCAAGGTGCCTTGACCAAATCTCACAGAGAACGAAACACCCTTCACAAGTTATATATATTTTTCATATTTAATAATCTGTTTATTTTCACAATATTCGGTGTGGCCTGGTCGGCAGTTACACAACTGATTGAACTGTCGCAGTCCGGAACGTCGTTGAGTGCAAAGGAAATATTCAACACCCTTGATCTCGGGAAGCAGGTCTCTAACTCAATCATTGGAGTGTCATCTTTCTGGGTCATGTACATTATTCGTGTCAATTTTGGTTCGGTCCTGGATCTAATTCAAGTGTCTGGTCTTATTGTCCGTTCGTTTGCCCGCAAGTTCCTCGCACCTACTCCGAGACAAATGATTCGGTGGACTGCTCCTCCTGCTTTTGAGTATGCCGCGTACTATAATTGGCTATTGTTTTACGTCACTATCGCCCTTTCTTTCACGACTATTCAGCCTCTTGTGCTCCTTGTCACAGCATTTTACTTCATTCTCGACTCGTTCTTGAAGCGGTATTCTTTTCTCTACGTATTCATCACAAAGGTCGAAAGCGGCGGCGCTTTCTGGCCTGATTTGTTCAACCGCGTGCTATTTGCCTGTTCGCTGGGTAACCTAGTCATGCTTCTCGTCACATGGACGCAAGGCGGCTGGCAGGTTGCTGTGGGTATGATACCACTTTTCCCCGCCGTTCTGGCATTCAAGATATTTTGCTCGCAAACATTCGATAGAGCGCTGAAATACGACATGATGGACGCGCAGGTTGATGAGTTGCAGACGTGGCGCACCGGCAAGACAGCCAATGATAACGACTTGCGCGTCGAATTTGGAAATCCATCATTGTATAGACGGCTGATCGTGCCGATGGTCAAGCAGACAGCTGAGCCGTTCTTATCGGATATTTACCGCGGGAGATCGTTTGGTGAGGAATACACTAGCACGCGAATGACGATTGCAGACGGTGCATTTGAGATTGTGGATGACACTCAGCTTGATATTGTCAAATTCGCAGGAGATCCAAATTTCGAACCATCCGACAAGCCTGATGCATCCGCTGTAGTGAAATCCGAGCACGAGCCCGAGCATCGGCCGTTGGAAGCCATTCATCCGAATTTGTTTGCAGCGCGAAAGCCGAATCAGGCTCGAGTAGACTCGTTGCCGGTGTCTGAGAGCATCCTGGCTCAGGGCCCGTTCAGGACGCCCGGTATACGGAATTTGGCGTTCCCGACAGAATACGAGCCGACAAATTATGACATGCCCCCTGAGTTCTCGTCACATGGATCTGCCACTGACTCCGTTCGTACCCCTGCAGACGACCATACGTACACGAATCCGTACGAGACAGCCGAAGATGACCGCGTTCTTGGCAGTTCATTTCCGACAACTGCCGGAAACGTGGAGATAGGAACAACAGACTGGGCAAGACGTTCGACACGTGGTATGCGAGGAGACACGGATGAGCATGAGCACCGATTGCTAAGATAATGGGCGGTGCATCCGCCACGTGCAGTTAAACATAGATATGTATATAAATCTTTGGACTTGGGTTGTTGGGATTTCCTTAGCAGATGGTTCATATTTCTGCATTCAATTGTTGTAGCAAGTCAGCATGCTAATATTTAGAATTTTACATTGCCTATACAAGACGATGCGACTATCAGCTGGGTCATTGTGCAGTTGGTTTCGGGTTATAACGTAGCGCCTTTTGTGATGGCATCCTCCGCGACCCACTAGTGGAGGACCTGAGCCCAGTTATAAGTTAAACGAAAACAGAGGTGGTCATTCACCTAGCGCCAACAAGCCTTAAAGTAGGTCAGCGAAGTCCGTACCCTAACCGCGGATGAGAGGTATAGCAGTGACCTTCGCTAGTTTGTTTTCAGTTGCGGCCATACCAAGAAGAAAACACAGTTCCCCGTCCGATCAACACCAGTTAAGCTTCTTTGGGCCTACTTAGTACTGCGGTGGGAGACCACGCTGGAATCGTAGGTGCTGCAATTACATTTATTTTTTTATCTTTTTTTTGCCTGTCGTGTTGTCTACTGTCGGCTATTAGCGGAAAGACTGATCGAGACGCGGCAGTTGTGAGCATCTGAAAATTGCCATTTTGCCTTGCTACGTCTTCGAATATGCGATGACACCAAAGGAGGGAATATTTCAGATCACATTTCATTCTGCGCTGCAGTACAGAATGGGATTGTGGTGGTGGATTTTAAGTTATAATTTTATATCAATAATATTCTTTCATTGAGAAACGAATGGAATCCAAAAAAAAATTGCGGCACCCACGATTCCAGCGTAGTCTCCTAACGCAGTACTAAGTGGGCCCAAAGAAGCTGAACTGATGTTGATCGGACGGGGAACTGTGCTTTCTTCTTGGTATGGCCGCAACTGTGCTAAATTGGCAGATTTAAGTGACATATTCTGTTTTGCACGGTCCTTTCTGCTTTGGTCGGCCCACAGCAGGGTAGTGATAAGCTAGTTGCCAGATTCGTTTATAGTCAGTTTTCCTTTGTTCCTTTTTTACCTCCCCAGATAATGTATATATTGCAGTAATTAACTGGTTTCAAGCAAAAAAATTCCTATGCCCCGGAGCCTTCTGTACTCTATGGAAGCCTTGCTTTCGTATAACAGTAGTTGAATTGAGCCACTGTGATCCCCATTCCTACACCGGCTATTTACAATTATAATCTATGCTTCCAATCCAATGCCAAAACTCGACAGATTCTAAAATGTTCTCTATTAACCCTGGCGACTTTTGTCACCAACCTCCACTTCAACCGACGATCGATTCGGTCTTTCTGGCTCAACCTCAGTTTCTTCGTCGACGTCCAAGTCCATGGCTCCGACCTTTTCATTGCCTGCGACTGCCGCCAACTTTTTCCATTGCTTATCGTTGTCGGGAATATAAAATCGCAAGTCAACTCTACCGATAATCCAGGTAATTTCAACTGAAATTTCCGTGAGAGCGATACAGAGGTACATCGTCACTCGGTAATCAAACCACGGCTTGAAAATCTCCTCTGCAGTCACAAAACTACTCGCAGCACGGACCGCAGTAGCGAATGTGAGAATGACAGACGGAACGATGATAAGAGCAAGCGACACCTCTCGCGCGCCGCGGTCAGATGGTGGAATAACATGCACTGGAGTCCTATTGTCTCCGTCGCGTATTTCAGAATAAAAATCAGTGGCTGAAGGCATGTTCCGCGGATCTGGACTGTACACGCCTGAGTACTTCCCAACCCAATGCGCGTAGTGGACCGGCCAGGTCTTGTCGCGCTCTGACCGAGGGATCGCGTACGCGGCGGTGACGATTAGGATTGGCATAAAAGCCGCAAGGGTGAAGTACACCATCGCAACTTTGCGAAATTGCGAGATTCCTTTCATGACTGTCGAATTGGTATGATAGAACACACCAGTGGATACTATGAGAACTATCAAGAAGGCAATGATACTGATATAGTACATCTTCATGATGTTAAAGAACAAGGAGCCGACATATGCCAGTGACGGATGTTGTGCAGTAAATACGCGCTGAGAGAACACAACGTTCAGGACGAACAGGATAACAACGCCCGCTGCGATGAAGATGCTGGCCGCGATTGAGATATTGACATTAGATGGATGTGTCGTGTAAGCCAGCCTCATGGAGAACGTGACGATTCGGGCCATGCAGAGACCGAACATGGCACCAGACGGGACAAACTTGTGCCCACGAGCAAGATTTCGCCGGAAGATGGTCATATTTGTGACCGCAAGGACGAAGAAGCAGACGATGCAGACGACAGAACCGGCTATGTCGTCCTTCCGCAAAGGATAATCGCCAAACACGGCGGGTCGAGGTGCGAGCATTTCCAGCTTCTGACTGCTCTATCGAGTATGTTGCACTTGTGCGTTAAGTAGTATACGGAGTCGTATAACTTAGGACAGGCTGATTATGTCCTCCAATGTGGACCGAGAGCCAGCAAGTGGGCAAGCCATCGCCCTATTTATCCTGTTGACACTTGCTCCGACAGGTCGGCACGGCTGCGATTTTTCCCGTGGGCCGATGAGGTAACTTTCAGAGTTTGGAATTTGAAGGCTGAAAGTAGCCACGGCGTCGGCTATCTGACGGCCGATTCGCCGACTCGCCGACAAAGAGCCATGAATGGTGACATATATGTTTTATGTGTTGCAATACAATTGCAGATATACCTTATACGTGCAAACGCAAGCAATCTGAGCGCGCGATGTGCATTTTTTGGCTTGAAAGGCATTGTCTTTGCCTTTATTTCTTCCGAGGCAGTTGGGGGTAAAATAATGACGAAACTTTCAGCAAAACCGGCAAGGCCCGTCAAGCACTACCTCGATATTCAACTTCGACAATTTTCGTAATCAAAACAGCACCTTACAGTCCGCTCAAATGACCGCATTCGGTATTCGGAGCACTTCAATTTTTGTCAATTACCTCTTTTTTGTTTGTGGTCAATAATGTTCCACGAGCCAAGAGCAGCTTGGATCCTGTTTCTCTCTCACACGAGATCGCGGGCAGAATAATCGCATTAGTATCGCAATCGGAGATAGTTTATTACCAATCAACAAAATTTAGGTTGGGCTTGACCAGATCTTATAATAAATACTGCTGCGGACTACACAATGACGTATTTTCGAAATTTAAAAAAGCACGAACTTCACGCAACCGCCATCAAAAAATTAATTGCAGCACCTACGATTCCAGCGTGGTCTCCCACCGCAGTACTAAGTAGGCCCAAAGAAGCTTAACTGGTGTTGATCGGACGGGGAACTGTGTTTTCTTCTTGGTATGGCCGCAACTGATAATAAAATCTGGCAGGTTGGGGACATTCTGATTAAGGTTGCAATAAAACAGCCAATACTTCACCGCCCATCGTCACACTCACGCTGACGGCGCGGTGGACAGTGAAACCTGGTCAGCGACGTCTATCTGGTTGCTGTAGTGGAGACGCAGGCCTGCTGAGCCTGCTTCAGGTCTAGCCTCGGGGTGCCTTGCCTTTGGCTTTCACGGTGCACATTTCATTGGGCGCCTCTTAATTTATTCCGACGTGTTTTATTGCCGTGGTTCGTTTGTGCATTACTTTGCCGCTGACTGAGCCATCGCGTATATTTTCGATGAATTAGGTTTTGGTTTACAGATATTACTAAGTATTAGTCGACTAAATTATACATTATACAATATTTCAAACAAATCTGCGTCCGCATAGAG
This sequence comes from Lipomyces doorenjongii, assembly GCF_038497915.1. NCBI lineage: Eukaryota > Fungi > Ascomycota > Lipomycetes > Lipomycetales > Lipomycetaceae > Lipomyces > Lipomyces doorenjongii. The sequence goes on along the minus strand of NW_027118110.1, from coordinate 122,586 downwards.
CCACGATCCCCCCCAGGCATACATAATGTGACAAGCAACAGTCGGCGTTGACAAACGCAAATCGCAGTAGATCACAAAAAGCCGGAAAACAGAGTATTAAATTGTTTCTTCGCATCCGTGGCAATCACGTCACCGTGGCATGGAATGATAGTCTCATAATCTAGCGACTGAATCGCGCCAAGTCCCGTCTTCGCTCCCTGCTTGTCTTTCAACACTGCACTGACCATGCGTCTATGCCACGACGAATCCGGGTGAAGCGCGTTGAAAAGCTTGGTCAAGCCGGATCGCGGATTGGTCGGAGACTTTGAGTATTGCTCTATAGCTGGAAGATTGAACAAGAGATCGGCCTCGATAAGAGTCTTGGTCGGAATATGGTACGTGATGAGCTCCTTACTTTGATGGCTGGGCAAATACACGAACTTGAAAACTTCGTCGAGTTCAGGATCTTCGATTCCTCCTTCACTAGGCGATATCACTTTGTTACCAATACCGATTTCGTGGTCGACGTGTACACCCTGTGAAGCCTTGCGTTCACGGAGTCCTTCGACACCGATGATTTTCGCGGCCGGGTACTTGTCTTTCCATGACTTCAAGGCCATATGATGCTCGGAATCTGGCGCGATAAGGAATTTGACATCGCGAGATCCAACAATTGCAGCCGACTCGTCACCATATGGAACTGGGGCGATCACGACGACAGAATTCGAGGAAGGCAGAGAAACGAATGTCGACCGTGCGCCAATCTGAAACAGACCAGAACGCTTGAACGGGGTCGAAAGGATCGAGATGGTGGGATTTAGTTCACGGGCAACCGCGTAGAGAGGTGTTGGGTAGGCCATTGCTTATTAAAACTGTGCGAACACTTAGGCCGGGCAGGTTGATGTGACGAGAAGATTGATAAGAAGCAGGCGTGCAGTGACGATGACTATAGAAGTTCGCCCTTCGAATGAAAGCGGGTAGTGTTTTATATTCATGAAAATCATTTCATGTCAACGCCATGTGACACACAAACGGCTGCCAATCGGCGAGTTATGCATGGAGAAATTCCGCCCGCGCAGCTGAACTGTCGCTGTTAGAGGAGGAGAAGCGGGTTCTCAGCCACAATCGCTGACCAACCATTGCGTCACAGTCGCCGTTCTTAAATTCCAGAAGCCCGTCAGACCGAGGCCCACTCACCAACACTTGCAAAAGCTAGTTTCTCGGTTAAACTGCTCGAAGATTCGCATTCGTTATGATTTGGTGTCGGTACCCAGTCCGGAATAGACGTGGATAATTTCTTCGGCCCCCACTTATCTATATCGGCGACCCGAAGATTACAGATTAGTGATCGCCGTACAAAAGGACATAGAAACGCCGCTCAATGTGCGGCCGCCGGCTCCGACCGACTAAGGATCGGCTGTCAGATACTGGCGCACACATTCAACTCATATTTATTGTCGCATGTAGACATCTTGCACATTAATTGGGGGAGGTTCGGCAATTTGACGCAGCACATTTACGCGAAGTAACCCTTACCCAAATCCTCCCATTATACGATTTCGTTGTTCACGTCAATCAATTAACTCAGTTTTACACAACATTTAAGGTTAGCTTTAGCCGTAAACAGTGACGGGACTTCTTTCTATAGCATATCGGATACTAGAATCGAAATTTACAGACTAGCCTTGGGCAAGGTTTTCATGGCGCTTAATACCTAAATTACACCAGTACGAGATTCATATAAGTTATTGTATTATACAAGATTAAAACATGCCAGTATCACCGGTGGTAAATTATCTTCATTGCATTGTCGTCGTCAACCCATCCCCCATTGCATTCTCTAATGCTTGAGTCTGTACTGTAAATCAAAACACAACCTGTATACTCATACCATCCATTAACTCGTCGATCCATTAACTCTTGACAAGCAGCCACATCAAGACAAACTGACACAAAAAGCTATACATGAACAAGAACTGAATCCGCCTCTGGCGTTGTCGCTGAGTGGTGGTCATCGATGTTGCAGCGTTTACGGTAGATTCAGGCAAGACAACGTACTTCAAGGAACGCAGCTGCAACTTGTCAATACTCATTTTATTCGAACGTGAGTTAAAGCTGCAATTATACGTACCAAAAAGAAAGCGATCGCTGAGAATGTGTACAGAAACACAATGTATTTTATTAGGAGGCCTGGAATAAAACTGCCCGCGATCATGGTCAAAATGACACTATCACTCGTTAGCATTAATTCCACCTTATAAATTTGGGTAACCATACCCAATGAATTTGTAGCCGCTGTATGCGACCAAGTCCATTAACTGCGACTCGTTCGAAATACTCAGGAGATAGCATCCTAGCTTTAAGCCGAGTATTTCAAAAATAACAATAGCAAACGCCATTGATGCAATATAACCCAGAATTTCAGGATGAAAAACACCATGTATACCAGCCAGAATGGATGACAACAGGATGTATGTAGTAAACGCCATAACTTAAAATACAACGTGTTAGTAATGCACAATTGAAGACATTAACAGACAACTAACCTGGTATATACATATCCGGCGCATTGATATCATCTCTAGGGTCCCTATATCCTTCAATCGTGCCGGAAACCTCTGAGCGCTTCATTTGCCTTGCCCACGGCTGCTGTCATCAGTGATGTGCCAAATATACGCGGTACTCTTCGACATACCTTGTGTCTCCAAGGGAAGAGTACTAAAAACAATTTCCGTAAAACATAGTTATTGGAAACATTAAAGTAACTTTTTAGTGTAGGCATCGACACCGAGAAGTATTTCCCGAAATTCTGTTCGACGTATTCCTGGCCCGCAAGCATAGCATTTCGCCCGACCTGGAGGCCCACCTGTGCGGTGGTGTCATTGAACAGGTTGCCGTACCGACCTTCTCCTGCACCTCCAGCTCCTTCGCCATATTCAGAAGCCCCTGACCGTGGTATGTATGGATTGGTATTCAATGGCTGCTGTTGCTGAACTGGAGGGGGTGATCGCATTGGTGGAATGGGATGCTGGGGGATAGGATGATGAAGTGGTGGTGACGACGGAGGTCGATGTGACTGCTGAAACATTCTGAGAAGTGCTTTTCAACGACTCCTTTATGTGACTCTATTTGCTGTGGGTGAGATTGTTAATATTTGGTAGTAAAAGTCGCTGCAGAGCTAGTAGTCTGAAACGTACGATTGTCGTCAGTGAAAGATGACCGCTTCAACGGTCATGCTGAAATGTCCGTGCGGGTAGATGTTATTGGTCGCTCCACGCGTACACGTCATACCACGATCACGATCAAACAATTTTTTTGGACGCTGGCGGATATTATTATTGCAATCTCTCTTCGAAGTCCTCTACACGTTTGTCCTCAGTTGAAGTCACACAACGAATCATTCAGCTTTTTTTTGCAGACAAAGCTGTGAACTCGACAACCAGGTTCTGCATACGGAGAAATAGTATATTAAGCCAGTACCATAGCGGCCGATTTTAGTGAAACTGCAGGTCACTCGTCAGCATGCCGAAGAATAAAGGAAAGGTATGTCTTGATCCCTGCATGACATCGACTATATATATTCTACGGTTCCAAAATCTGTATTAACAAATTGTGATATAGGGTGGCAAAGTAAGTCAGATTTATCAATACGGGTAAATACAGAACGATAGACATTGGATCTCAGTCGCGCGACACAGTCTCTCGCCATCAAGAGCAACAAGCTAATCAGCACTTTAGAATCGTCGGAGGGGAAAAAATGAGAACGACGATGAGAAGCGAGAACTTGTTTTCAAGGAAGATGGCCAAGGTAAATGCCTGATCTTTTGTGATCTCATTCACGCTTGCACCGCGGTGGCGACTGAATGTGAAACAAGTTGAATCCGAATAGCACGCTAATCAGTAATCCTATGGAAACAGAATACGCCCAGGTCGTGAAGATGCTTGGAAACGGTCGCCTTGAGGCACTATGCTTCGACGGCGAAAAGCGCCTGGCTCACATTCGAGGAAAGCTGCGCAAGAAAGTATGCATGTACCTTCTATTATTTGGGGCATTAATATTAATTTACCGTTTTAGGTCTGGATTAACCAGGGCGACATTATTCTGTTGTCTCTCAGAGAGTTCCAGGATAATCAGGGAGACGTCATTCTAAAGTACAATGCCGATGAAGCGCGAAGTTTGAAGAACTACGGCGAGCTGGTGTGTTATTTAGTGTGTTCTATATGGATTGGAATAGGATCTAACGAGTTGGTTTACAGCCGGAGACTGCTAAGATTAATGAGACTGACACATACGGTCACGAGGGTGACGAGGAATGCAACTTCGAATTCGATATTGGTATGTTCCAATTTCTCCTTGCACATATTAATGTCAAAATTTCTAACATACCATGTTGTAGACGAGATCTAAGATATCGTCATTGATGGTTTTTGTTTCGTTCGCCGGTCACATTCTTACATACAGCGCATGGGTTTTGTATTTTGTTTGCTTCGTAAGTCTTGTAAATGATTTTGTAACTTATCTATTCGGATCTTTGTCAGTGGTTAGTTTCATGGATTTCACGTATGTAGTAATGTAATACAGGCGATTAACGAGTGCCACAACGGACGATTTGCTGTGACCTTTTCGATCGCCTGATATATGTGCCTCAGATCACCAGGCAAGGAGTGACGTACGTTATACTATTTACGTGTCACGGCAAAGCTCTCATATTCCCTGTCGCGGCCACTATCGCATATAAATTCTATTGCATGCAACAATTGGGTTTCTGAGTACAGATAGGAGATTATGGGTGCTATCTTTTAGAAGCATTCCCCTCGTTCGACTGCACCTCTGTGAATCCAACATGTTATACGTATACGATCCAGCCACAATCCCGTAAGTGCGCAATTACTAGGGGCAACTTTTCTTGTTATGGGCCTCGTACAAGTGCTGTTGCTGTCACAAGATGGCCTGGTCTGGCAGTCTGCGACTTGTGAAGTGTCTTTATCCGTAATCAGATAGAGTGCAAACAATCATGAATTGTGAATACTAGATTAACAGCGTATTTATCACTGAGTCGTTAATCATTGTTACTCATCTTTACTAACTAGATTGTGCTACCAAGTTCATGTATGTCGTGATATTGTTGGATTGAAAATAGAGGTTAGGGGATTCTATGAAGCACCCCACTGGCCCGGGTAGGAATTGGTGAACTGTGAGTGGTCTGTGCATGTGCGGCCTGCGAAGCGACAGCGGACGTACCATGCTTACACCTTCGCGTATTATTGACCATCATCGAGCTCAGCATCACATAGATATTCTTCACTTTTTTGACTTCCCAGTCCCGCTATTTAGATCCAACTCCGCGCTGTACCCTCTCCATTTTCCTTTAGACACTTTAGCAATGAACGCCGCCTTTCGGAGCAGGTCGCAACTCGATATCTCCGCCGACAATGCCGTACAGGCCAGGGTGCATCACCATTCGGCCCACAAACTCACTCGAACCATGTCTGGCTTCGACCTCTCCACACTTCCCGATGCCGACCAGATGAGATATCTGGTAGCTACCCTGCGCAAGTCTATGCGCAGGTCCTCAGAGATACGTCGATCAATTGTTAAAGAGAACATGGAGTTTGAGAAACTAGACGACAGCATACGGAATGACCCAACTGGTCTGCACCCATGTTGTCACCTAGCGGTCAGCCAAAATGGTGATGCTAACACGTTATAGAAATTCGCAAATATGAAGAAAGAAAAACGAAACTCGAAATCGACTTGAACCGGACTGAGGCATTTGTTCGCCGATACATGACATCACTAGCACAGCTGTCAGGTATCTTGACTTACTTGATATGTCTCGCCGAGGATTCATTTACAGCTGCTAACGTCATCTAGATGTGTCATGTGAGAATATTGATATCAATTTGGGCTCCCCTGCCACTTCTCCATCAAGTGAACTGCCTCCTGCTGGGTCATCTGCAGCTTACAGCGCCAGCGCCGGCCAAGCTCTGTTCCAACTATAACCAGATTCGGCCCTTGGCTCACAATGCGTCATACACGCACTTTACTCTTTGGTGATAATGGCGTCACCTACATTGCTTGCGTACAGTAGATATGCGTCATCTTTTACCGACTCTTTATTTGGAAAGGACATAAATAACGGTATACCGTTCAAATAGTTACTTGTATATTTTGGATTATCTCTCCGTTCTTATCGCAGTCATCACTATCTTTGTTTGCTTTGGACTTTTGGGCGTTTGTGTGTTGCTTGTATATATACGGTTTTTGGACATCAGTTTCATGTATATCTATTTGTATTCTATCGTTTACTAGGCCATTAACAGGCGTTTTATTGTTGTCTTCCATTCTTTTGATTGCGATGGATTTGGTATTACTACTAAACATATACGGATATAACGGTAATTAATAGGTTATACGATATGCTGCTGATTGGGTCATTCCATTCATGGGAATTTAGAATGCCATAACGCGGCAGGCAATGCTGTAACTTCTGGTCGTCCTGTTAATAACATCAGCTATGTACGATGACTCAGCGACAACGGACATGAGTCGCCCGTGTAAACGACTCGCTCAATGTTTACGCGTTGTATCGCGCGTCGCCAGGCACCTTTCCACATAAGGCACACAAGGACACCATTATTACACACTATTCCGTTTTAGTACTCCAACTTTTGTACACTTAGCCTAATTAGGAACGTAGGGTAACCTTCGGCCATAGTTAAGGACGGCGTACCTGGTATATTGTGTGAAGTAAAACTTGGTCAAGTTACAGCTTGACAATTACAAAAAATTTACAGTCAGTATAAATGGCCTAATGAACGCATTATTTCAATTTCAGCTTGATGACTGCAGATGCGGAGACGCTGTTTTGGAGTTGCGTTGAGTTAAGGATGGTACAGTTGTCGGGACTAACCTGCATGCACCAGAGGATGTGGCTGGTGAGATGCAGCTGCTCCAACAGATGCGGAATAATCACGCTGGACCTGCGATAGTTGTGTATTCCTATCCACGACCTGAATCCAGGAACGCCCGTGACTGCTTCTAACCCTACGTTCTTAGCCAACCGGTCATACTGCGGGGATGGATCGTTTGCCAGCCTAAACCCTACCACGGTCTTGACAATCGTCATCCTGTACAGCGAGAACTTTGAATACTCAAGATCATTTGCGATACAATCAGCCCAAGATCACAATCGACTATGTCCGCTACGATCGAAGAAATCACCGACCTGCCCGAGGAGCACACTCACTCCCACGACGCGACCCTCGAGGATGATGCCTCGTCTTCGTCCGGTGACGAGGTCCCGGTCGCCGAGGACGGCACCATCCCCCCCGGGGCCTCCGTCGCCGTCTACTCCCGCAATGAGAAGAAGGCACGCAAGGCTGTCGTCAAGCTCGGCCTGAAGCAGGTCCCTGGGATCACCCGTGTCACTCTCCGCCGTTCTAAGAACATCCTGTTTGTTATCTCGAACCCCGATGTCTACCGATCTGCATCCTCGGGCGTTTACATCGTGTTCGGCGAGGCCAAGATCGAAGACTTGAGCTCCTCCGCTCAGGCAAACATTGCCCAGCAATTGCAGGCCGCCGAGGCTGCGTCCCAGTCTGCTGCTGCGGAGGCTACTCCTGATGACAGAGGAAAGGGCAAGGAGAAGGAGATCGAGGCTGCTCCAGAGGTTGCTGAGGAGCCCGAGGAGGAGGGCGAGGTTGATGATACTGGTATGGAACAAAAGGACATCGAGCTTGTTATGACCCAAGCTGGGGTCTCGCGGGGAAAGGCGATCAATGCCCTAAGACAAAACAACTTCGATATTGTCAGCAGGTTAGTACCGGATCTGACTCAATTCAATACGATTGAGTACAATGGATTTGTGGGCCTTAGATCATTTGCTAACAATGAATGATAGTATCATGGAGCTCACCACCTAATTGATCAATTCCATAATTGCATAAATGGACGAGAAAAGCCGTTTCTTACGTTTTCGGCCGGCGTTGCTCTTTTGGTAAAATCATATGTATCTCTATCTGTGTACTCTAAATTAAGCGTGAGGAATCGAAGGAACGTTTAACGGGAGGGTGCAGTCATTATTACTTCGATTGTATATAATACACGTTCATGCAATAGCAGAATTGACATGCAAGGTCAGGGGCACATTCTAGAATTCATTAGCATTATCGAACGCGCTCAATATGAGCGTCAATTTAATAACAGACAAGGCGCTGCGCCCCCTCCTCCAAGTAATACAAAAGTACCATAACAAAGAATTTCAAAGAACACACTGAAATAAACGCACGACACTTGTACTACATCTATGCTAATGGCACAGTGAGAGCTATGACACTAAAGTCGATCCCACATTCATGCATATCATCTTTCTCGTACATTCCACCACGGCCTCAACTCTGGCCTAGGCTTGATGATGTAATCCTGTCTACTCATATAATCTCGTTCATTATTACAAGTATTTCTCCTATCTACGAATAAACCAACATTAATACGGAACGACGTGATCAGATTTTATGCAGCATCATGCGCATAATTCTTCGTCCATTCTCGAGCTATGCTCAGTTAGTTTTTTGTAACTAGACTAGCTTGGAAAACAAAACTCAACCTACCTGTACTAATAGCGGCTCTTTCGTCTTCTTTCCACCGCTGTGCGACGTCATTTGCAAGAGGATCATCCTTCATTGTTATCTTAATGTTAGCAATTTGCAGAATATCAAATCTTTGCACATCACTATACGCAGTCATGATTACGTACAGGATTGGGAGCTCCTAGTAAAGCCTGAACCGACAACAAGATTGTACGGATCTGTAACGCTGGCGACCAATTTGCTATAAGATTATCATGTCAGCGTCATCACACAACATGACAAGACAGGACGCGGCAATATACGTACTTTTCAAGACGTCCAGACAAATACGTCCTAATTTATCAATATTTGGGTGATAGATCTTAGTCAAAAACCGGACCTTAGGAGCAACCATTGGGTACTCCTCCGGAAGGAATAGCTCGAGCTTAAAGACGCCGCCTGTAAAATAGGGGGTTCAGTAAATGTACTATAGTTCCTATCCTCGGCTGTCGACAAAAAAAACTCCAAATTAACACTAGGTTGCGTGTATAACACATACCTTCATATGGAGATTGTGACGGACCGTCAACGGTGACGTCAAAGTATCGCAGGTTGTCATCGTGAGGCACTGCAGTGATGCCGGGAACCGGATCGCTGACTAGACGTTCAGTTTCCTAATTTGTTAGAAATATGATCCTTCTAGCATCTAGTACATGGATACAATAACATCAGGATAACGTCACACTTGAATACTGACCTTAATGATTCGCTTGGGTAGCGCCATGACAGTAGAATGTACGTGATTTAATCGAGATGCAATAACCTGTATCCGTGTATATATCCCGTGATGCTCTAGGCCCACCAGTGATAATAACAAAACCCAAAAGCTATCTATCACTTCACAAAATTCAGCTCCCCAAATAATTAGGATGGGCGGTGCGTGAATTTATCAATGAGGATGCTTATCCAAGTATAGCCGAGATTGTAGGCCATTAAGTGGAGCAATGTGCTTTCAGGAGGTCCCGTGAGTCCCGCACATTTGCGCGGGTTTTGTACTACCCCCGCTCACCGAGGTATCCATCATAGCCGGTCTACTCGTTGTCTGATAAACACGACGAGCATTTCCTAGCTAATATCTTATTTCTCCAGAGATATTTGGAGGACTTTAATTATGATCGATTATTTTACGGTCTTTACTACGGGTGGAATTGTGCTATGGCAGAAATGTAATCAGCCTGTGTCTGCTGCGATCGTCGACTCGTTGGTGTCCGATATCTTCATCGAGGACCGTACTCGTTCTGGCGAACAGAGTTCGCTCACAAGAGATCGGTATACAGTGAAATGGACGACTGCGAATGATTTTGGTATTATCATTGTTGTAAGTTTATTATCGCGGGTTGTAGCAAATCCTGTAAGGCGAAGAAGTTAACAGCATAGGCGGTGTATCAATCCCTTCTTCAGATCTCGTTCATAGATGAGCTCCTTGCCAGCGTCAAAAAATTGTTCACAACTCTTTATGGTGATGAGTTGAAGAATAAAGACCCCGAAAAATTACCTGTGTGCAAGTTCGACGATTACTTCGCTGTCCGATATGCAGAGTTGGAAAAACTTTCTGTGGGTCGCAAGGTAGGCGAAGTCTCGGGGGCCGTCAATGAAGGTTTTGGGGACAAAATTGCTAGTGGCGATGAGTCCGAAGATGCGTCGGAACCCCCATCGCGGGTGACAAGCTCAGATAGTATTGGTGATGCTGTTAAAGCCGAGAAGGCGGCGGTGAAGAAGCCGAATTTGAGTAAGCGTGGTGGCAGACGCGCTGGTCGAGGTGGCCCGAAGACCAGAGTCGGACGGGAATCGCCGTTTGGATCAAGTGGCGATGAAGTGCCAGCGAAGAAATCTGGGAAGAAGTTGAGAAAGTGGGATATTGATGGATCGGCGCGTGACATTTCTGACGACGAGGGCCCGCTTGATTTTTCCGCCGGCAAAAGCAATGGAAATGTTATCGCGAATGAAGAAGATAGTGACAATCCGCTATTGGAGGACGAGAACGTTGAAAATTGGGGATCAAAAACAAAATCAGGAGAATTTATTCTCAAAGATCTTTCGTCGGAGATCAACTCCATTCTTGCCGTTCCAGACGCTTCAGCGATAGCTGAAGGTACTAGGGGGGCGAGTGCAGCGCTAGCCTCAGGTTTTGGATTTTTCCGCAATATTATTGGAAACAAAGTTTTGAACGAGCAGGACTTGGACAAGGCGCTGGCTGGAATGAAAGATCATTTAATGAAGAAAAACGTAGCTCCAGAGGTGGCTCAGCATTTATGTGATGTTGTCTGTAAGAGTCTGGTGGGTACGAAGACAGGCAACTGGACGTCGATTGAGAAAACAGTTCGAGCAGCTATGGAGGCTTCCATACGCAAGATTTTGACGCCATCTACATCTGTTGACTTGCTACATGAGATTCAGCGCGTCAAGTCAGCAAATCCGCCACGGCCATATGTCATTTCAGTAGTTGGAGTTAACGGCGTTGGGAAGTCAACCAATTTGTCGAAGATTGCGTTTTGGTTGTTGCAAAACAACATGAAGCTCTTAATCGCGGCGTGTGATACATTCAGGTCAGGAGCAGTTGAACAGCTACGCGTACATGCGCGAAACTTGAAAAAGCTTACGGAGCGTGAAGGAGGTGAGATTGAGCTCTTCGAGAGGGGTTATGGTAAGGACGCTGCTAATATTGCTCGCGACGCCATTACTTACGGTCGTGAGCACGGCTTCGATGTCGTCCTCATCGACACCGCCGGTCGGCGCCACAACGATACACGACTTATGTCGTCGCTTGAGAAATTTGCAAAGTACGCTAATCCCGACAAGATTGTCATGGTCGGTGAGGCGCTCGTTGGCACGGATTCCGTCCAGCAGGCGCGTAATTTTAATGCTGCATTTGGCGCAAGCCGTAATCTTGACTTTTTCCTAATTAGCAAATGTGATACAGTTGGCGATATGATTGGAAGTATGGTTAACATGACGTATTCCACGGGTATACCGGTCTTGTTTGTCGGAACTGGTCAGATGTACACCGATCTTCGTACATTGTCAGTTCCATGGGCGGTCAACATGCTAATGGCATGATTATTGAGACGGGATGTTTTGGAATATGTAGTATCACATTATGTATATGTAATAGGTTTATTATTATTCAATAGTTTTATATATGTGCCCCGGCGTCGGACTATCATGCACGACTGTGATGGTAGAATATTGACACCAAACGGACAAGTTTCACTGTAGCCTTGTTCTGGCAATATTTTTCATTTTAATTTGTATTTCGTGAGTGCATGATGTTTCCGCGCCAGAAGTAGGGGCAACTTTTTGGGATGCAGAAACCCCACACGAATTCCCAAACCGAAGTATTCAACAGAACAAAGACAGCGCTTCCATCCAACAACTCAATCCTACTAAATTTCGATAATACGGCATGCCGAGTCCACGATTAATCGGAAAGTATATAGAGCTGGTAGAATATCACTTAACGACGAACCAACAAAGAGTATTGCGTACCACATTCCTGCCCCGTCCAATCGGTCAACTATTTACGCGGAGACGAGCACATTCAAATGCGTCGTTCTCAGCAGACGAGCTCTCACATTTCAATGCACTTGCTTCGACATGGTGGGATACAAATGGACCATCGAGATTACTACACAAAATGAATCCGTTGCGGATATCATTTATTTTCGACACTATTGACCAATACGCGCTACCTGCACTCTCGCGAGCGTGTGATCTTCATATGCTTGATGTTGGATGCGGCGGAGGCATTCTCACCGAATCACTGGCTCGAAATCCCAGAGTGGCTTCAATCACTGGAATTGATATGTCAGAGGATGTGTTGGCTGTTGCCCAGCAGCACAAGAAACGAGATCCGGCATTGGTTTCTGGCAGAAAATTAGAGTATAGTCTCTGCTCACTCTTGGACCTACAAATTCCCAAGGCAGCCAGTGAGGGACAACAGGAAGAGAGATATGACGCGGTAACTTTATTTGAAGTACTTGAACATGTGCCGAATCCATCTGCGGTCCTGCAGGCTGCGACTGAACGCGTGAGACCTGGTGGCTGGATTTTTGTGTCGACAGTTAATCGTACGGCTGCCGCGTATTTAACAACTATTTTTGTAGGAGAGAAGATTTTGAAGATTGTCCCAGAGGGTACTCACACGTGGTCGAAGTATATCAACGAAAGAGAGCTGAGAGAGTGGTTTGTCGAACATAAGACAAATGTTCCGGGATCGGGAGAGCATTGGGATATAGTTAGGAGTGAAGGCTGCATATACGTACCATTTGTGGGATGGAGGTTTGCGGGGCCAAGAGATCTTGGAAATTATTTCCTAGCAGCCAGACGCCTGGAGTAATAATCCATATGATAGAATCTTAAGGATAAATTTACGTTCTGTAGAGCAAGAACAATATAACGCGAAATATGACCAAACTCAAGCAGCTTCTTTAACTTCCTCCTTATCTTCCTGAACCGGCTCATCTACGAATTGTGGCAAACCACCACCATCTTCCATCATATAGCTAGGAACACCCTCTCCTTCAACGTCGTAAGACATCTCGTCACCTAGAGCCTCCAATTCGGCGTCCAGCTCTGTCTCCGAGACATCGTCTGGCAACGCATAAGAGCGAGCCATAGTTTCCTGGAGCTCAGACGACATATCCAATAAGTCTTCCATCTCATCTTGTATAGATTCGATCTTATCAATGTTAATTTTGCCGTACTGTTTCTTCAGTTCCTTATTGGCCCCCTTCATTGCGTCAACCGTAGTCATCACGTTTCTCAGATTTGTCGTAGTCATTGATGCCTGCTCCATATTCCAACTTTGAGTCTGTAATGAGTCCTTTTGTGCTTCAATCATCTTCCGTTGCTTTAGCAACTTGAGGGCCTTCTGTTTTAGAGCTTGTTTACCTGCTCCTTCGTTCATCCGCGCTAGCTTCTGTTGGTAAACCGACAGTTCTGAATTTATCTTTGACAGTTTCACATCCAGTGCTGATATCCGTGTGTCCAACTGTTTCGTTTATTAGTAGCTTTCCTCTAGAATCGTCGGAGTGCTACCACTTGCACACACATACGTTAGCCATAGCATCGTCCAGCGTCGGCTTCGGCACCGTCTTCTTTGCTCCGAATATACGATTCATTGCGACTATCGCTCAAGAAGTGTCACGACGGTGAGATGAATGTGAAAATTTGTGAAAGAGCGATGGTGAAAGTGCATACCAAATCCACAAATGAGTTGCGATGATGCTCTGTGAGTTGTACACATGAGCGAATGGTCAAAGTTTCCGCTTATACGGAAAGGTTATAGCTCCGAGCTTAAATACATATGACATTTTCTGCAACTTTAACAATCTTGCCGGCTGCTTACTGTCGCTGACTCCCGAGGCAAAGGTCATGGTGGAAATATCTGTCCCCGGATTTTAGAAGGTTATTACCTTATCCTCACTAAGCAGCCTTGATATTCCGAACTTCCGAATACATAGTACATATAACCTCGAGAAGCGAGCGTTATAGCAGCCGTTAATGCCACCATTCGTATGCTACATCGCCCACAACAATTTCTCATAACACAATTATTCGTTCGGGTTTTTTTTTTCACTGCGTTGTATATCTACCGGCATGTTCACACCTATACCAGACGCTCTGACCGCTTTTAGTAAGTCTGATAGCCATCCTTTGGACATTTCTTGCGGCAAAGTTAATTACTGTAGAAAACGGTGAATTTTTAATTGTGCTTGATGACGAGTCAAGGGAGAACGAAGGCGACCTGATAATCGCAGCTGAGCACGCCACTACAGAGAAGATGGCTTTTCTTGTTCGCTACTCTAGCGGTTACGTCTGCGCCCCATTAACCAATGCGCGGGCAGACGAGTTGGAGCTCCCGCTGATGGTTGCGAAGAATAATGACCGGCACGGAACGGCTTACACCATCACGGTGGATTTCCGGGAAGGAACTACAACCGGAATTTCGGCACATGATCGAGGATTGACTTGTAGAAAACTGGCTGACTCCAGCGCTACTTCTAACGACTTCATGAAGCCGGGACATGTTGTGCCTCTACGAGCTGTTGATGGAGGTGTGCTGAAGAGACGAGGTCACACCGAGGCGGCTGTGGGTATGTGATGACTAGAGTTATTGTGATGAAGCAAGGTTATACTAATTTTCTCGTTTTAGATCTATGCAAATTGACTGGATTAGCACCTGTTGGAGTTATCTGCGAGATAGTGAAAGATGATGATGGTTTAATGGCCCGGAGGGACGATTGTCTTGCATTCGGAAAGAAAGAGGGAATTGCAGTAATCACCATCGACGCATTGGCCGAATATATTCAAAGCCGGTCATCATGATGAGAACACTACCGTTTCTCCGGGCAATAGATGGTGGGAATTTCATAAAAGCGCTTTGGTACATCATTTCGGGCATGCAAGTGCTACTTGAATATTATGTGATATCTTCAGTTCTTATTGATGCATTCACCGTTCTCGAATTGAAGTATGCTGGAATCAAAGAGGCAGCAGCTCCATGTGACAAGAGTATTCCTAGAGTACTTCATATATGTGCCATGCCTCCCTATCGCGTCGACACGCTTGTTCGGATTCCGAATTTGTAAACTCTGAAAACCATATCCCAGATTATTGCGATCACACATATTGTCATTTGGTGATAAAACGTATTTAGGCAATTACAGTCAAATAGTACCCTGTCACTCACTAGACGATTTGTGGGAAGTATTGCCAGACCGATAGCGCCAACCGATAAACACGACGTTGTCGTGACCTAAAGCAGAATGGCTTGTTGCGTCAATAGTGCGTAAGTGTATATTATCAGTCTTCGATCATTTTTCCTTATCGTCAATCTCATAATATGCTGCAGCTGTTGTAGTAGAGTTTGACTTTGTTACTATTGTTGACAAAATTGCTTTTCTTCACACAGAAAGTTCTCATTTGGTCGGATGTGGTTGGCTTTCGATAGATGGATTAACTAATTACCGTGCATATATGATCACGATGTGACCAATGACGATCCGAATCGGTATTAATTTCGTTGATTTTGGATAGTCATTAACTTATGTGACCAAATACTCGTCATGTACTAGGTTGTCGACATATAGTCACTCTATGACTCGACATTCATCAATTATGAGTAGCTATAGACCCATATTTGGTCATGACATACAAACCGTCACGTTATGACAATACCTGTCGTGATATAATACTCCGAGCGAGCGAGACCACATACATATGACGGGATGTGGAAAATCAAGCCCCGAGTCAACTCTAATTCATCGTTCGCATAGGCGATTCCTAGGTGTCCGAAACCTAATCAGGTTGCTGTTTGTTGACATACGGTAGCTTCATTCATCCCGAGTAACTGAATCCCACCTTTGTGGCCTTGACATACAAACTGTCACATTGTGTCCTAAATGCACCTACTGATGATGACTTCTAGAGAGATTGCTTTAACCCGATTACTGCCAGATATGAATGCCGCCTCTGTGACCAATAGCAGAAAGTAGTCGGCACCCGGACACCCTCTACTCAAAACAATCTGGTCCGGACCTCACCTGAGCCGCGCGTTTATGAATAACCGTAAACACAGTGGCATCTTTTTACTGTATCTAGTGTGCCATTTGCCCAAAAACTAGCGGGGATAAAATCAGCTTACTCTTGGCTCCCATCTATACGATGACAAGAGCCCTCATTATCATGTGTCCCCATAATCATGCCAATAGCGAAACATGAGGTCCGTTTGAATCCATAATGCCCTGAAATATTGTACTGCATGTAGTAAGGGATGGGTTGCTTCATAACCGGGCATGGTAAATGGATTTGTTTAATAACGCAGAGACGCAGAGACTAATGCTTAGTCGAAGTTTAATCTATTGGTCAGATGTAAGTTTGCAGGAAGTGTCCACACCGCAGTATCGAAATTTCATTGTGCGATAATGATGGTGCCAAAAACGCCGGAACCCTAAGCCTGAAGGCTTTAGAGCCCAAACCCTGGAACTCGCTACCCTAGCCCACCCGGATGGTCGAGGGCGACATGTCAAGCAAGTCATACCAGAAATAACTGTCAACACTAACTGTCCGCAATAAGGTAATCACTCAACAAGTGAAAGTTAAAATAAAGTTGACGAATTAAAGACAGCTTCTATATCAACTAGTACAGTGTTTGCTGCGTTTAATTGTTCAACGGAAGCCATTCGCTCATCGCCAGTGCGTGTTCATTACTGGATTAAGCACTGATGCCGCGTCGTACATTCTTGTGCAGCTGCGCAAGTTCTGTGTTATGCCACTACTACTATATGGTTTGAGCTTTCGACACCGTCCCATCCGGAAGTAAGCGTGTCCGGAAATTCGGCGTTAACCAGTCCGCTCTACATTCAAATACTGCCATCTACCACCAACCCGCTTGCAATATTTATATCCTCAACCATCTACACTCAAACTTTCGAGTCAATTGCTACCACCCAATAAACAATGAGCATCTGTACCAAGAAGTTCCTCCTCAACAGTGGGTTCTACATGCCTGCCGTCGGCCTCGGCACCTGGCAAGGTCACGTTGGCTCCAAAGCCTCCACCGAAATGCGCGACACAATTATCTACGCTCTTCAGAAGGGTTACCGACACATTGACACAGCTGCCGTCTATGGTGTCGAGGAGATCGTCGGCGAGGCGATTCGGATGTCCGGAGTACCTAGATCAGAGATCTTTCTTGTCACCAAATTGCATTCTACTCACCACGCTCATGTCGAAGAGGCCTTCCTTGAATCTATGAAGAGGCTTAATTGCGAATACATTGATTTATATTTGATGCACTGGCCACAGTCACTTACGCTCGATGGCAAGCCTACCAAGACGCCCACTCCGCCAGAGACATGGTTGTCGATGGAAGCTTTAAAGCTGAAGTACCCGGATCAGGTGCGCAGCTTAGGAGTTTCCAACTTTTCCGAAAAGACGATGGATGAATTGCTAAAGATCGCCACTATTGTTCCCGCCACAAATCAGGTCGAGGTTCATCCGATGTTACCCCAGCATGATCTTGTCAAGTATATGAACGAGAAGGGAATCCTTACCACTTGCTATTCACCTCTAGGTCAATACGTTCCCGCAATCTTGCAGAATCCACACGTACTTGAGCTAGCCAGGAAACACAACGTTACGGCCGCTCAAATTGTCTTGGCGTGGGAAGTTAGCAGAGATCTAGTCGTCATCCCCAAGAGTACCAATCTCGAGCGTATTATGCAGAACATCACATATCCGGACCTTGCTCCTGAGGATATCGCCTTTTTGAACGATTTTTACAAGGCACCTGGAATGCATCGACGACTGTGTCAGATCAACGGCGGTACTCCGACCGGTCATGATATCGTAATGGGTTGGACTTACGAGGAATTGGGATGGGAGCCTTACACTGTGGAATGAATGGTGAAATACATAGTCATGGGAATTGTCTGGGCTTATCGTATTCAAACATTGTATTAGAGTATCGAAACATATTTGTGACATTCGACTGAATGCCAAATCAAGCGACAGTTGTATAGGAAGTGGACAGAGCAATCACCAGCGACTACACATGCACCTGCGGCCCGCAGGTGAACAACATGCTGAAAGCAATTGATAGGCATAAGTGAATGCTGTCTGTTCGTCCCACTCACTTATCCTAGGAGACAATCAGATTATTGGGTCGCTACAAATTCTTACAGATTAGTGACTAGCACCATTGCTGACATCTAGAGTGATCGTACTTGCTGAGGCATAGCATATAGTTCGGACAAGTAGATAGAATATGGAAGATAGTCTTTCGAAAGATGGACTTTCGTAGTCGGGTGTGAAGTTGCCAATGTTTAGGAAATAATTCGAGCAGGATCGTCATGGACTGGTGAAGTTGGCCCACGTCAGGAAGAAAATTATCTCTGCCCGACGGTCAGGGTGAAAATGATATAAATAATAACAAAGTACACAAATATTGCAATTTAAATTGAGGATATGTACGTGACGTAGCGTTCTATGACTCCATCTGTTCAGCTTCACTATCCTCATCTTCGTCCTCGGAATCATCATAGTCAGTGTCTTCATCAAAGCCGCTATCTTCCTCCTCATCTGACCCTTGCTGTGTTCCATTAACCTCACTATCCTCGATCCTTTTCCTCAGCGCATCGAAAGGATCAACAATAACCTCATACCCCTCCTTCTCAAATGTTTCCTTCATACTAGCAATCTTCACCGGATTGCATGCAATAAACACATGCCCCCTCTTAACATTGAAAATTGGCAGCAAAAACTCTTTCAACGCATGCCTCATATCATCAGCGTCGACCTTCCGCACACTCGTTAAAAACTTCTGATTTGCATTCTCGCCGAGTCCTTTCAACACTTCTTGCAAGAACTTACGGGACGCCGCCGCGTAGTAATTGTTATCCGCTTCCGCGATTGCCGAGACGATGATACTGATCGCGCTGTCGATGAGGAGTGGCTCAAAATCTGCAGCACCGGATGCGTAAGATTCCACAATTTCTTTGGCCCTTTGGATTGCAATTGGAGCATCCGCTGCACGGTAGACTCTGAATCCAGTATTTCCACCTTCGATAAATCGTACCACGCTTGCGCCGTACGCAAGACCGTTACCTCTTATTCCGCGCCAAAACGGGCCCTCCACTGCCTCGAGGTATGCTGCAGCAACAGCGAGAGCTGGGATATCGGGATGCTTGAAGTCAGTAGGACCATTTGTCAACAACGTCGCGTAGGACGATTCAGTGGATGGTACTGGGAGAAGGTAAACCTTGCCGCCCAATTGTGCGCCTTCTTCATTCTGGTTGAGATAAGACCTGGAAACATCCACAAGGGACGTTGCAGCTGGATGGACGGATGCGCTGGTCAAAAATGTGTTCCAGTTGGATACAGGCTTTTCCAGCTGCTTCACATCTGCGGAGATAACAATGCGAATATTCTCTGGCGTGAATAAAATGCTACGCAATTGCTCCAGTTTCGCAATCAACGGTTTAGGATCTACTTTGACATCCTTGCTTAGCTGTACTAGCAAACTTTCCATCTCAAGCTCATCAAGTGATCGTCGGGCAGATCGATTCGTAAGTAGTAATCGCTTAGCCGCAGAGCTGACAATATACGGCCCGCTTCGCTTGGACTCGGATAGTCCCAAGAGCGCTTTCTCAATGACAATTTGCAGTCTCTGAGAATCGAATTTGCTGTCCCAGATCAGGCGCTTAAACCATTCAACAGCCTTGCCGTACTTATCAGGGACAACCTGTAACTCAAAAGAGACCATTTCTTCAAATTCGCCGTCAAACCCAATGTAGTAGTTGTTGGCAATTGTATCCTTCTTCAACTCTTTAACGACTTGCTCGTAATCCAGAATAGTGCCGTCATCTAGGACTATTGGCGTTGCGTAGAAATTGCTGAGGAGGATGAAGAGATAGGGAAGGAGATCCAGTGGAATCACCGCTGAAGAGAGGAGTAGACTAATGCTGACAAAGCTAGACTTTACGTGCTCGAAGTGCACGTAGAGAGGTAGTTCCTTCGCGGAATCCCTATCGAGAATATCCTGAACTTCAGATTTCGGACTATGAAACTTCGGTCAGATTTTCGCAGCGAAAGTAAACAGCATATAATGAACGCAACTCACTCTGAACCGTTCAAGGCAAGACCAGCCTTCGCAGTAACAGGCCTAATAAAATTGACCTTAGCTGGATCAGGAGCCGGAAATGTGGACAGTGATTCGTCGGGGATCTTCTTCTCGTTCTCTTCCTGTGCAAGTTTCAGTCGCCTGGCAAGTTTCTCAAGACCATCTCTACCCAGTTCCTCCCGCCGGCTCTTCAATCTAAGGTTTGCATCTTTCCGAAGCTTCTTAGCCAGCGCTGCAGACGGCTTTGCCAGCACAGCAACGTGTGGATCATGGAGCAGCCATTTCTGAATAAGGTTTTCCCACTGCTGAACACCATATTTCGATATCGTCTCAAACTCAGATAAATGTTTCGCTTCCTCCAGCGATTCGCCGTTCAACTTTCCATACAAGAAATCCTCAATCACTAGATTGGCTAGGGTGCTCGAATACCGCTCCGCCTGGAGCACATACTGTAGTCTTTCGCGCTCGATCACGTCACGCATCTGCTGGAGGTCGAATTCCGACTTCTCGATGTGCTCACGTAGAATTTCGAAAACTTTCGTTTCAACGTTTAGTAGTTGTTCCGTTGGCACGCTGTTCTTGTCAATATTACTGGGCTCATACAACAATGGAAGGGAGAAGCTTACTTGTGCAGCCAGATATTCAGACCTGTCTCAATGAAATCGTCCGTATAAGTTTCTAACTCAGTACTTAGAGGATTCTCAATCTCAACTATCTTCCTACGCAGAAGTGAAACGTCACTATCAGTCAAATACATTAGCAAGCAATGCAATGCCGTGTTAGTGAGGAAATCCAGATTTGGAGGACCCAGGAATGACAATAGGACGTGCCCCGAGCTTTCGTCTTTGTCTGGGAATTCGATGGTGTCAATCACTGTTTTCGGAAGGCGAGGTGTAGGTGGGGAGTCCACGAATGGACTACATAACATTAGACTGTTGTGGGCAAGTACGTCATAGTAGACTTACCGCTTATTAGCCTTCTCGGGAAGCGCTGGCAGTTCCTCGTCGAACTTGCCAACCGTTTCAAGCAATTCGTCCTTATCCACAGTTCCCACTATAATCAGACACAAGTTATCAGGCCGATACTGGGCGTGATAAAAGTCTCTGATCCGATCAGCTGTTAAAACTCGAAGCGCACCCATCAGACCGCCAGTCTCACTCGAGTAGCCACTTTTTTCTGGGTACATGATTTTCTTGGAGCGGAAAGTCGCGATCGTCTCCGCTTCGTTTTCTACACCCTGCATTTCAGAGAAGACAACGCCTTTCTCATTACCTTCGCCATCGACGTGGTAGACCTGTATATCAACTTTAGTATCAGAATTTAGGGCCCACCAAGATAACGCACCTCAGTGTAGCAAGCACTATCCGTTAATGTTGGATTAATCAAGTGGTCTAAATACACTGGAAGCAATAGCCTGAACCCTTCCCATCCAGCAGTCGAAAGAGTGTACACAGTCGAGTCAGTTGCGGTCCATGCGTTCGTATTCGAAAATGCGCGATTGCCCAGAGTATCCAACAGCCCTTTATACGGGTATTTCTTTGATCCCATAAATATCAAGTGCTCCTAGACAAATTTAGTTAATGTTCATCCTATCAGAAACTCGCAATCACGCTGAAGGGACAGACCAATGTATGTGGACATCCACTGTCGTCTTCGATCTCAGTCGCTACAGAGAAGTACCCTTCGACTATCGGCCGTTCTTGCCCAATTAGAACAATTTGGAGTCCGGTACGAGTTGAGCGCCATTTATATATTTCAGAAGGACAGTAATTTGGCTTGAACGAGGTCACGAGCTTGAAATATGACATGCTGGCTAGAGAGAGTCGAACTAGTTGTCGATGCGTTGTTGAAGTAGCGCTGATTCGGACAAAATTCACCAAATATACGGGTTGACGCAACAACGTTGTTGATGATCGAGATATATATATAGCTTTAGTGACTGTATGTGGACAATTTTTATATATCTTACAACTTCAACGTAACAGAAGTTGCTGGAATATGACTTGGCTCGGATGTCAATCTCTTTTACTGTAGAGCGTCGCAAATCATGCAGCCCTTCACCGGCGAAAGCGTCGGGGGTTGGGGAGGGCAGGGAATGACGCTTTCGTATTGACTACTCGATGTTCTGCTAGCAATTATATCGTCACCTATTGCTACCACCTACATCTGCCCCCAATTCCTCAATTGCGCTTGTTTCCCCAGTGGAGAGTCAATAGTCACAAGAAGCGCGAGTTAGTATCATTGCGCCAGAATAAGCACATCCACTACACCACAGTTTAACCCACCCGCCCGGCAATTGGGAACTTGCCGTAACTTTTAAGTTTACTGCCGCTGCTTGGCCTTCACTGGGAGAGGAATAATATCACAACGCAGTAACAATAATAATTGTTCGCAATCCTCCTATTGGGCCACGCGCGCTGACTTGTATAATATTTAGGTATTATGCTTTTATTCAGTTTATTCGGCTAATATTATGCACATGATCAGCTAACGCCTGTCAGATGCCAAGGACGGGCGAAATGCCCCGGTGGGACGACAGGATCCTGAACGACAGTCCGCCGTCGTCCGCGAACGCCGAAGACCAGTTGCAAACGGCAATCAATGAGATAAAAACCCATGTGCAGAATGCGGCAACGATGCACAACAATGTACTGGGAAGACTCGCGAATGAAATACAGTATCTTACCGAGACTGTGCGAGCCGAAAGGGCTGAGTATGTCGAGAATGTTGCCAGCGTGAACGAGAAGTTCGACGATTTGCAGAGCCAGATCACTGAGATGAACGATGAATTGAAGAATATTAGACGAGATTTCTTCCAGGAAGCCGAGATGATACGTCAGCAGATGCGTCTGGACCAAACAAGTTTGATGGAGGTGCTACAACACCGTACGTCCGGCGGTCGAGGCATAGCAGACATTCAGCGCGACGTGGATGTCATCAACGAGGCATCGCGTAGAGTATTAGATCAAGTCTCACAATTACGGGACATGCCTGCTGTCTCGATAACGTTACCCATCACCGGATCCACCGGATCTCCACAGCGCCGACAGCAACCTTCTCAAGTTCCTCAGATTCCAAACGGTTCAATTCCCCAATTACAAAGACCTGCAACAGTCCCGCAGCTTCCCAGCAACAGCGGCCCATCCGACCTCCATACTTCCGGCAACGCGATGCAACTCCACCAAGTTGCACCAGTCCAAGCTACCATCGTACAGCGGCCACCACCAGTTGTGCCACGTCCACAAGCCCCGCCGCAGAGCAGGGGCGAGCCAGGCAGACTGATGTACGTTATGGCAATTAACGTCCGAAGTGTGAAAGACATGTGGATAGAGTACGCAAATGGCATAAACGGCGGGCCATCCATCCGCCAGCTCGAGAACCAGCATGGCACAGCATGGCGGGGAGGTGCGCGATCGGCTCAGAGTAGAAAATTCCAGCGACAAAGAGCTGTTTATGATGCAATTGAGCGTGGCATTGAGATGGGAAAGTCCGCCGACGAGTGCTGCCAGGAACTCGAACAGCTTCGCGCGCGACCAGATGGAAAATGGCATTCGCTCACGTGGCTTTTACATAATATTCCGAGCAATATGTTTGAACAATAATGGACGTAGTTCTCGACTACTGTATTGGTGGTTAATCATCTTGGATAAAATTTTTATGCAGCAAATTGTACATTTGTTTTATTATATGTTTTGATGAATATTGTAATGGTAGAGTAGGAAACGAACTATAGATGTGGGGTGGGTTATTGTACGATATTGTTTGTATTTATATGTTATATAATAGGTACGCCGTGAGATTTCAACTTTATCCTTCTGCGAGCCGGGTTTACAGTATCAGACGTGGCAACATTGTAGCTGTTGTTACATTCTCAGACGTGGTTGATTATCAGAGAAGCACAAGTCTCCTTATCTTATACACCGATATACGTATCAGCGATCCAGACCAGCACCCTGTGATGACATATTCAGAAACAACAATACGGGCAAAATAATGACAGAAAAATTAAAATATACAGACGTCGTAGCACCGACTAGAAGTATCCCGAGTGAGATGAAGCAAGTGATAATAAACAAACGGCAGTACATCATAGCAAACATACCATCCCATCCATAGTCAATAATTCAGATAATATACATCAATGCGATACTCTACATCGACATTCTGCTTTCAGAGCAATTACTCAAAACTTACATATCATAACCCTTAAATGAAAAATATATCCCGCTTTCTCATACTACTATGCACGCTGATCGTGTGACGACGGTGGCCCTGTCGACGGCGCATACGGCGGCCAATGTGATATCATCGGCTGCGAGGTGGTTGACGGGGGAGGACCTCGAGACGACGAATAGCTCGGATTGTATCCGCTGCTACTATATACAGGAGTAGTAGTTGTCAATGTCGAGTTCTGATAGCGGCCCTTCTTCGCGGCTGATGGAATGAAGAGTTCGTATCCACGCTGCGTGTCCCGAGTATATCCGTCTTCAACAATAACCCCTGGCGGCAGCACGGCATTGTTCATCTGCACTGTTCCAGCTAAGTGCGGTGCTCCACCACGGGGTTGATCATAGTACGTTGTCGCAGGAGGTCGTCCGTAGCTCGACGGCTGAGGAGGTAGCGGTTGTTGATACCGATATTCTTCATATCTTGGACCAGTTGTGGGAAGAGGTGGCGGAGGGTGGTCCGCTGGAGAGTAAGGTACGTGTCTCGGGGGGTCATACGGATTCGGCTCTCGTACTCTGTACTCAGGCGACGGCCTTCTTTTTGACCGATCATCCTCTGTCTCCCAATCTCGTTTCCGCTTCAAATCATCGGGCTGGTAACCATCATCGCGAGGAAGAGGAGGAGGAGCATATACCCTATATCCATCCTCACGTCTCATGTAATCATCCTCATATCTGGGTACGGGAGGTGTTTGACTTATCGGCGGAGTAACATGCGCCCGCTCTTCGACCTTGAGCGCTGGTATAGAGAACTTTGGAAACGCACCTGCGAGGACTTTATTGCGCAGGTCGATAAGTTTCTGGCATTCGGCCACAGGATCGAATGGATACGGAGCTCCAGCATTAGCACTTGACGACGACAAGATAGCTTCCGTAGACATAGTTGAAGATAATCGACGGATAACTATGCGATGATTTGCGACGAATGACGACACACCAGTAATCTGCAGCAATCGAAAAACTCGGGCTCGTGCAATCGGACGCGTCGCGAATACGGAGTATCCGTCAAAGCTGCTCCGCTCCACCACAATAACGCAAAACTCCCAAATCCCGAGCGTGAAGGGCCCCACGCGGTAAAATTTGAGTTTGCTTCTCGATCGCAAAACTCAAAAATGACCCTAAGGGAACAGAGAGAACAGGACGAGAGCGCGCCTACTCAAATATGCGGTACACACCTTCCTCTAAACTTCTTTTCCTCTGTACAGCGCTGTACTTTCAAGCTCTCATATCTCGTTCAGCTTGTGTAGTAATATGACTGCAACTACGACTGAGGACGAGAAAATCGTCTTTTTTTTCGACATTGACAACTGTGAGGAACACGACTTTCGCCGCGTAACCAGAGCGTCCTCAGTGCTAACTCATGATCAGGCCTCTATCCCAGATCTTACAAGATCCATGATATAATGGCGAAGCTCATTGACGATTACTTCATGGAAAAGCTTGATTTGGACTTCGAAGAAGCTCGGATTTTGCATCAGCAGTATTACAAAGTTAGTTAAGCGATGTATTCTTAGGATTATTGTGCTTATTGACTATTGATATAGGACTATGGACTTGCTATAGAAGGATTAGGTATGTGCCTTACAGTAGTAAGTCGTCTTTCGCCACACGCTAATTCTTGCTACCGCAGTTCGTCATCATGAGATCGGTTAGTTCTTATGTCTTTTGTGTTCTTAATGAGCTTGGTTGTCAGTAACGCTCATTAGATCCCATTGAATATAATAGTAAGGTCGACGACGCCTTGCCAATCGCAGATATTTTAAAGCCAGGTGCGCCCGGTGTAGTAATGATATTAAAAAGATCTGTAGCTGATTGACACAGATCCCGAGTTGCATAAGTTTCTACGGGCCATAGATAGATCTAAAGTGAAGCTATGGCTTTTCACTAACGCCTATAAGACTCACGCGTCGTATGTCCACGTTTTTGCTGTGTCTCTGTGAGGACACATATTAATGGCTTAATAGACGCGTGATCAAGGCATTGGACATAGAAGATCAATTTGATGGTTCGGTCTTCATTCCATCTCTTAGTGGCAAGTCGAGACCTAACATTCCTACCCGCAGGCGTGACCTTCTGCGACTACAGTGAACCTATTCTGATTTGCAAGCCCAAACCAGAAATGTTCGAGCGAGGTACGTGCACTCCACGATCTAGTTCAACGCGTCGTATATCTAATGACTACTCTTAGCCATGAGAGACGCCGGCGTCACATCTAAGGATAAATGCTACTTTGTTGACGACAGCTTCGGTATGCCATGTAGTTCATAATCTCTTCTTACCCAGAAATACTCATAATTTAAATTAGTGAACATCAAGGGGGCGATGCAATTTGGATGGAAAGTCACGATCCAGTATCTTGACCCGTTGGACGCGACGCCGCCTAACCTCGCTGGCCACTACGAGATTCGGAAGTTTGACGAAATCAAGAAAATCGTTCCTAATATTTTTCTTAATTAAGATTTGGAATGGATGTTATAGAAGGGCCGATAGACTTGTATTAATGTGCCAACTTTTTGTTCGCTTCTGCATCAGTATAGATTAGGTTGATATCTGTCAAAAACCAATTTACAATAAAAGTTAGCTTGTCATTCCAGAGTAGTAAGGTGATCTCGGTAAATATTGATAAACAAATTACTTTAGTAAACACAAATCGAAATAAACCTTTTTGATTCCTTCTTGAATACAACAAATACATAGTACATAGAAGAAAACATAATCCCACACATGATATGTAATGTATATCTACACAACCTTTTACTCCTTCGTCTTCTGGGTACCTCTGAGAAGACCAGTTCTTCTGGCGGCAATGAGACCGGCCTTCTGTCCAGGAACAGCACCTCTGCTGATGGTGGAGGCCTTACCGATGTGCTGGTGGTTACCACCACCATGAGGATGGTCGACGGGGTTCATTGCCACACCTCTAGTCTTGGGCCATGAGTTTCGCTTGACCTTGTATTTGTGGTAGGCACGACCAGCCTTGAGCAATGGCTTGTCAACACGGCCGCCACCAGCAACGACACCAATAACTCCACGAGCCTGAGACGAAACAACCTTCTTGGCACCAGAGGGGAGCTTCAAGCGGGTCTTACCCTCATCGGGGTTGTGTCCGATAACAATAACGTAACCGCCAGATGTTCTAGCGAGAGCACCTCGGTCACCAACCTTCTCCTCGACGTTGCTGACAATAGTACCCTCGGGGACGGATCCGAGAGGAAGGACGTTGCCCACACTTAAAGCGGCCTTCTTGCCGGCGTAGATGAACTGGCCGGTGTAAATGCCCTCGTTGGCGATGAAAGTCTCTTCTCTAAGGCGGTACTTGTACGGGTCGCGGAAAACAACCTTAGCCAGCGGAGCACCTCGACCAGGGTCGTGGATGATCTGCTTCACAACTCCGCGAATGTAACCATGACGCTCGGTAAAGTCGAGAGTTCGCAATTTAGCAGCTCCCTTTCGGAGGCGGGTGTGGGAGGTAAAGATCGAGCCCGCACCTTTTCGCTGATTACGGATAACACGACCTGCAGAATAAAAACGTATTAAAATAGACCTTCTATTAACGGAATCATCAGCATACCCATTGTAGATGTCTATGGACCGTTGACAAATATTAATGTAGTTGAGGTTGTCACTACCGTCTACAATGCGCTGGGAGGAAATCTGACCTCAAGCATGTCCGTCCTTGGTGATGTCGGTGCTGCTGTCGGTTTGCGCCAATAAATTAGCAGTCACAGTCACCCCAAATATAGGGTTACACTTTAGGGCTACCGAACAATACGCATAATCACAACACATTCGCTGGGAGCCTAACCCTACATAGTTCCAGTTAAGGCCTCGCATTTGGCTGAAGGATATGTTCAAAAATTATGCTATTGTTGTTCAGCGTGGATCAGCACAGATCCCCGGGAAAGTAAATGGCTAGAGTTCTTGTAGCACCAGTAATATTTTCTTTTCCGTTGCTCGTTAACATCGAGGAGGATCCAGTAATGGTGGCCGCTGAGTAGTCGGAAACTTATCACGGCAAAGATGTTACACAACAAGCGGATGGTAATCGAGCGGATATCGATGTGGTTTCCGGGGTCGTGTCAGACTGCGGGTTAGGGGACTCTGCCCTATTCTGGCTCAGGCTTTTGCCGCTGGAAACAGGAATCGCAACCCTATGAAGGTATTATAAACAAAACGGTTCAGGTCTTTAGACATGCTTTTATTTTCTGAACTATGACAATGTACCGCTGTCGTTGGTCATGGTCGACGGCTTAACTTGTAAACGAATTCCTCTCGATCTGAAATACATTAATCAACTAGTTGACAATTAGATACCAGCTATATAGGACCGTAATCTAGAAGCGAGGCACTGCCAGTTGCACTATTACTTCTTTACAGCGCCTAAATGTCGGTACACGCTCGCTAGAGTGATCAAAATGACATCAATATTGAAGTACGAACACATCGTCCAATGTTGTGTGATGATAACCAAGCCTTCCATTAAATTTAAGGGACTTCTTTAATAAAATTTAAGGGAATTTTTTAATTTAGTAATCTGATTCGAAGACTTGATTAGACTATGTACAGTACCGTGATGATGATGTCGAGGATTCGCTTCAGTTGACTCTGGAGACGTGGTTGGGACTGGTCGCGCCGCGCAGTCAACGGCACCCAAGGAACAAAAGTTGCCCATTAAACATCGTATTCAATATTGGGGGGGCAAATTCAGAATTACTTCCAGGAAAAATGGCGATAAATGCGGTGAGGCATTGATATATGCTATGTAGGTATATGCCATAATTTTATTATTGCGTAGTTGTGAGAGCACGTGTAGTAAATCAGAGCCATCGCGAACAAATCTGCTGTTTTGTATCACTCCCGACTGACTGTGCATAACGCCACCCGCGTCCAGACCACCACCACCACCACCATCGATATATACACATATCTATATATATTCGCAATGTCCTCTCGTGTGTATTCGTCCATCACCTCGCGGTCCATCCCTACGTTCACCCATTGCAGGTCATGCCGGTCGACTTCCAAACTAGCCCACTCCCGACGGCATCTCGCAACCCCCGCGTATTCGTCCATTGCCTCTGTCCGTCGCATTGGCCTTGGCTTTTTTCGCTACTTGGTCGCTCCAGTTGTGTCTCTCAGTATCGGTTACGCCACAGGTCTTTATATCATGTCCGCAGCAGCAGTCGCAGAGGCGCCCGTCGTAGACGACTTTGTCTACGATGCCCAAATCGATGCTGCAATCGATGCATTGCCGCTCGTCCTCTCACTCAGATCAGATCCGCGATTTACAGAGTCACGTCCACATGCAGCGGCGCCGGACCATCTCAAGAAACAGATGCTTACCGCGGGAGTTCTCGCCGGTCCAGGCAGACTTGCAGTCCCTCCTATCGTTTGGACCGATTCTGAAGCGAACGAAATGGTCTCTATTGTTCACTTGGGCAGGAATTTGTGCGGCCATCCGGGTATTATTCATGGCGGGCTTCTTGCGACGTAAGTTCCGGCAATCTAATTGCTATCAATCGACGCTAACAGACACCAGGTTATTAGACGAGGGCCTCTGCCGCTGTGCCTTCCTCGCGTTACCTTCTAATGTCGGCGTCACCGCGAATCTCAACCTAAACTACCGTTCCCCAGCGTTCGCCGACAGATTATATGTCATGCGTGCTAACGTGACCAAAGTCGACGGTCGCAAGGCGTGGGTTAAGGGCCACTTTGAGACCATCCCAGAAGAGGGCGAGCCTGCTATTGTCGTGGAGGGGGAGATTCTCGTCGTCGAGCCAAAATGGGCAAAATCGTTACCAAAGGTCGTGGATGCCACAGCGTAGGCGGGGCATGCAACACACATAGCATGGATAAAGTCTTTGAATTAGATAGAAGTTTTATAGTGGGAATTTTGGCGCATTTAGGATTGAGTATTATAATATTATATAGAAGTAATGTACAGCAAGTAATATTACAATTACACACATAAAGAGCAAATCCGAAATCATAAACTTTTATAAAACCTCAATCATATGCAAATGCTCAACCCACGCATGCACAATTAAAGACCAGAATTTACTCATTATCTGATCCCGATAACAAGTCCTTGTAGTCATCCGCTGACGCAAATATCGGTAGATCTTTGAGTTTCCGTCGGCGTTTACTTTTGCTCTTGCTGTCACCAGTGGGATCGTTTCCGCTGTCAATTTTCCTCTTTGATTTCGACTTTGTCGGTTGCTGCGAGAACATGTCTTCGTTCTCGGCATTTTCCGAGGCGAATATCTCTGCAAGCTCTGCCTCATCATCGTCAATCTCGTTATCACCCTCCATATCGTCATCACTATCCGCGAACGCGGCAATATTGTAATCCTCGTCATCATCTTCGTCTACTTCATCGTCACTTATGTCTGCAGCATCATCGCCCTCGGAGTCGTCGTCATGAAAATCAAACGCCTTAGCCATATCCTCATCGCTGTCACCGCTCTCATCCGCTCCCTCAAGTTCTTTCCGACTCCTCACCATTGCCTCCCAAATCTCATCCTCAACTAACTCCTCTCCACCCTCATCAACATCATCCCCAATCTCTAAACTACTGCCCTCGTCCCCACTCTCCTTTTCTTCCTTCTTGACACCTTTCGGGTTCAGCCCTTTGCTGACAAAATACTTTGCGAAGAACTGCTCATCAGGTGCACGCCTCTCCTTACCATCCTCCACCAGGACCCTCTTCCAGTCGACGCTATTCGCAGACGGCACAATCTGCCGTGCAGCCTTTGTCGACAGCAACAACACATTCTTACTAGCATACGCACTGCTCCCTGACATCGGCTGCATGATACTTCCCGCACCACCTGTCTTGCCAGGCTTAGCTTTCGGCGACTTGTACACGAACCGATCCAGGAAATGCATGAGCGTATGCAGTGCGAGATCCGGTCTTGACTTTGGATCCTTGTGCGCGAGATAGTGTGTTGCAAAGTGCGTGATAGTGGGGTGGTAGTGTCGAGTAAGGGGGAGTAATTCCCAGAGACACGCCGCGGATGCGTTGGCCTGTGTGGGATCGTGTGTCTTGCCGTCGTATTCGGGGCCAGCGACAGGTTTGGATAATGTCGATGGTTCCCGTTTCACGTCGTCATCTTCGTCGTCGTCAGGTACGTCTTTGAACTCTTCGTTATCGGAGTCACCAGTGTCTGGTGGATCTGTGACCAGACTTCGGATATATGGAGCTGCTTTCTCCACCTACAAATATAAATTAGACGGATTTACTTCGCGCCGTAGAAGCGCACTTGCATACCTCGCTTAACAGATAGATAACGCCAGCGCAAAATCCCACGTTCTGGGTCTCTGTAGCAATCTGCATCATCCTCTTCGCAAACGCCTTCACACGCTCAGCATTAATATCGTTCTTTACCGCTCTAAACACTAAATTCAAATACAACGCCTGCTTCGATGACGTAATAACGCGCGGATCGAGTAAACTCTCATACAGCGTCCTGTAGAACCTGTCCGACTGCACCTGATTCGCCGACGAAATCTGATACAAAAGCATGAGTGCCTGTACACGTGTATTGAAGTTTCCTGATCTGGCGACATGGTAGATGACACTCAGATGCGATTTGAACACATCGTCGTCCAGAAATGAGTACGGAAACGCACGATTGAGACCGGTTAAGAGAGCAGAAATGAGTCGCATGTTCGCTTCTTCTTGGGCTTCCCGAGATAATTGCGGCTTTTGCCCTGACAGCGGTATTGCTTTTGGTGATGCTTGCTGTGGCCTCTTGCTACTTTTCCATCGACCTTTCTTTTTGATTTTTTTCTCCGCCATAGCTTCGTCTATTGTGTTCTTAGACGCGGCCATTAGGCGCTCGAACAATGTAAAGTAGATCTCGATCAAAGTATTGGCGAGGTCTTGATCTCTATTTGTGACGATCGTCTGGTTGAGTGTGATCATGGAATAATACCGGGCGTGGTAATCTGAGTTTGGTCGAAACACGAGTTCTGAGACCGCGTTGACAATAACCCGTTTCATAGCTGGATGCGCTTGCTCGAGAGCCAGAATAAGATGGGATGCCTTGGATGCTGTTCGCCTATCTGCATCACCGAGCTTGTTAACACCGAGCCGTAAAAGATTAACTTCCTGTTCGGGCTTATCGCGCATAAGGTCCATGATATCGGTGAGAATGCTCGTCCGAACATGAACTACTGCGTCATGGCTAAGCATCTCCAAAAGCTGGACGAATGAGAAGTAAAACTGCTTGAGCCAATCTTCAAATGCCAAGAGTACCATCCATTGCCTTGCGAGCTTAACCGTCTTGCTGTCGATATTGCTGTCCCTGTGGAAAGCGACGGCCATGAGAAGCGAAAGTGATTTCAAGTTTTGGTGGGTAAACCAGACGAGCTTACGGTCTGGTAGCACATTGCCGTTTGAGAACAAGTCTTTCAGCGCTTCGACTGCCTGTAGTGCCGCTGTACGATTCTTCTTTTTCGCTAGTGCTAGCAGACCGGTAAGTGACCGCGTCGAATGAAGAGGTGACTCCTGAATGAGCAAAGTTAATGCTGAAATTCGATCCGACAGAGTACCCGCGTTCATAATTTCCGAAAAGAACTGTTTTTGCGACGAAGAAGTGTTCGCTGTCGCCACATAGTTTTCCGTCTCGGATTCTAGGAGTGATGTCGCATGCTTCAACAAATTCGCCTTATCGTCACTCGAAAGCTCCTTCTCTTCGTAATCTGGTAGTGAATCCAGTATATCCACTGCGTGCCATATTGGTTGAGGTTGGATCAGCAACGGCAGTGTTTTCGCAACTGATCCGCCGTTCGCTTTCTTGTGCCCGTGATTTTGTCGTCTTTTATGTGTATCATTTCGGTGTTGCTGGTTCTTAAAACCCCCACCGCCTCGTTGCCCTTTACTAACGCCGTCTTTTGCAGACATGCTGACTATACAAGGACTCTCCAAGTCGAATAAAGTCGCACACTAACTCCAAGAGATCAACGGGACAGTCGTTGGTGGTTGGCCGTTGGTGGTGATGCAGTTGGTGGCTGGATATTTTTTCACGATTTTTGCTAGTAATTATTGAAGTTAGTAGGGCTAGCGACAATGCTATACAGATGAGTGACCTGCACGTGACTATTGTGAACGAGCTGTGAGTTGTAGTCGGTGTCGCCGCCGCTGGGTACTGGTCGGCGGTGATCAGTCTTTAGTAATTAATGTGCACATAACTTAATTTTAGTTTACGTTATATTTTTAGTTTATTGTTAGTATTCATATACGGGACCGGGAACTTTTATAGAGTGCTGAAACTCATGATGGTGAGTGTTAACAGTATTACGCGTGCAAAGCACTGGTTGAAAAATAGGAACACTGTTCCCGGCGTAAATACGACAAAACTTAGGGTAGTCACTAGATATACTGTACTGACAAATCAATCAGAAAAAATTAAGGAATCGCTGAATTTAAAGTAAGTAAAATGAAGCCCATTTCAGTTAACCAACGATTCTCAGTTCAGTTGACATTTTCCTGAGCTGAGTAAGATTATAATAGTACTGTGCGCGATCAGGAGTTCCTGATCATTAAATTCCAGTGAGGACCACGAGAGGTATCAGGTATGTACGCATCCGATGTTTGGTTGTTTTGTCTAACTGCGACCTTTGTTGCCCAGGGTTCGAAGACTTCTCTTACGCCTTCGGCATAAATTCCCCAGCTGAGAAACGGCGCCAGACGTGTTGCTTGCCCACCAATAGCGGCCCTTTAATGATTAATAGAATATGTATGATCAACAGTATTCCACCCAGCAGTCGGCTCGCCATTCACCATCCGAAGACAGTTTGGCCATGCATCACAAACCATTCCAGCGTACGGCCGTGCAAAACAGAATATGTCACTTACCATCTGCCAATTTAGCACAGTTGCGGCCATACCAAGAAGAAAGCACAGTTCCCTGTCCGATCAACATCAGTTAAGCTTCTTTGGGCCCACTTAGTACTGCATTAGGAGACTACGCTGGAATCGTGGGTGTCGCAACTTTTTTTTGGATTCCATTCGTTTCTCAATGAAAGAATATTATTGATATAAAATTATAACTTAAAATCCACCACCACAATTCCATTCTGTACTGCAGCGCAGAATGAAATGTGATCTGAAATATTCCCTCCTTTGGTATAATCGCATATTCGAAGACGTAGCAAGGCAAAATGACAATTTTCAGATGCTCACAACTGCCGCAGCTCGATCAGTCTTTGCGCTAATAGCCGACAGTAGACAACACGACAGGCAAAAAAAAGATAAAAAAATAAATGTAATTGCAGCACCTACGATTCCAGCGTGGTCTCCCACCGCAGTACTAAGTAGGCCCAAAGAAGCTTAACTGGTGTTGATCGGACGGGGAACTGTGCTTTCTTCTTGGTATGGCCGCAACTGAGAATAACGATTTTCACGTCGATGTCAAGCCGGCGATCAAAGCTGACTAATAGATGACATCAATTGATCAGCATATGGGTTGAACAACGGCTGTTTGCTCAGTACAGCTTGAATAGGCGACTGTTTCGTTACGAGCAACTTTCGTTCCAGCTCTTATATTCTACAATATATATAATCGCCTGCGAACTTTTGGCGCCATGTTGTAATCGAGCCTTTTGCCTGGTTTCCCAGATTTCCGGGGCCTGGGGATTTTCATTGCCGAAAAAGGTTTCGCATTTAATGTGGATACTGCAGTAGGGCTGTGTCGGATGCAGATATCCGCCTAATTTGACCCAATCCGGCATCCGTCGGTTATAATAAATACTAGCCAAATTAGGTTAGACAATTTACTTTCATAGTTTAGCGCCAAAGATGCTTTATTGGGGAACCAAAATTTCTCTGGCTGCTAGGGACTATCTCGCCATTCCCTCATCTGAGGTATCGGTCGAGAGGATGTTCAACTCCGGCCGAGATCTGCTTGGGATACGCCGATATTCCATGAAGGCGGAGACCACGGGGATGCTCATGCTCATGGTCGATAGATATAAAAACAATATGTGACGATTGTAGTCTCCGTTACCCGGGAGAGAGTGTGTATGCGTTTGTTATATTGCGTCTCTCGTTACTTTGTGGTTGTGTTTTACGATCCGTTGACAAGAGTGTCTAGTTTCATTTAATTTAATTTAATTTAATTTAATTTAATTTAATTTAATTTCATTTCTTTTCTTTTCTTTTCTTTCAGATCTTAATTTTAGCTGAGTTAAAACCGCACAATCTTTAAGTACCTACGGGGCTTACCGGAGTCCTGACAATTCCGAGGAATTTAATCCATTTAAATCTAGAATACGAACCTCGAAATTCCATAGATAACGCATTCGAACAGTGCGACATAATAAATCATTGCAGAAATCTAAGAGTTTCGAGAATATACACTTCTCAGCTACATTACAGTGAACCTTGGACCTGACCTTGAATACTCCACATCGATCTTTCCTAATTAAGAAATTATCCGCCTTATCCAAGTATTTTGGACTTGGCGGATATTTATTCGACATCCCCATCCGCTATCTTAAAATGCGGCGGATATTTATTCGGCGCGGATAATTTGACTGATAATATCCGCCATCCGTCAACAGCCCTAATACTACTCGTTCACAAAAGCTCGAGTTTGCTGCATTTGCCGATGTCGACATGGTTTTTGTAAGCTCCAAGTTTTGCCTATCCAGTATACCCCATAAGTTGCTCATTACAACTTATTGATGTGAGCTTGTTATCGATGCTAGAAACACATTGACACAATCCGTACGCTGTTCGAATCTGCGATTTCTTTTTGATTGAAAAAGCCGATGTATTAGCAACTACATGAGCTGAAAACCAATTGCACATGTAAACTCTCTGTTTATGACTGCTGCAATGTATGCAAGCTTAGTCATCACCTTGAAGTGCATGTATGTGGGTAACTAAAAGTTGTTTTCAGTTGCGGCCATACCAAGAAGAAAACACAGTTCCCCGTCCGATCAACACCAGTTAAGCTTCTTTGGGCCTACTTAGTACTGCGGTGGGAGACCACGCTGGAATCGTAGGTGCTGCAATTATATTTTTTTATACTTTGGCAATTTAATTATTATATTTATAATGTTGCCATACTGGGAGCCATTCCCAGGCTCAGATCAAATAATGCCAAGTATGAACACCAAGCTCTTCGTTCAGTGCGATAAGTGGTGTTATTAGTGACACACGGCAAACTCCGAGGAAAAAATCTGCTGCCGTGGCATTGACTGCTGGAGCCGCGAGCAAATGAGCTAAGAATACTGGTAGAACGACCGCCATCGACTACAGGAATGCGCAGATAAAGTGGACGAAGAAGATGTTTAGGGAGTCTCACATCCTGTCCACAAAGAGTACGCATGCCTGACGTCAGGCGAGCGAGGTTGGCTGAGATTCGTGGGGTTGGGTAATCGCCCTACGACTCGCGTCTATAATTCAAATTCATTCAAAAGAAGTGGGCTTAAAGCTGAAATTCATGTACTAGGTGCGATTAGGTCTCTCCTAATATCAGTAATATCATCCGGTTATCCGAGGAGAAACTGCCCGGCTCACCTGGAGTCATGAACATCAACCCAACATCGAATCGAATTGCTGATAATGGTATCATACCCAATGAAATGCCACCTACCCAGCGCTCGATCTACTAGTTCAGTTCAACGCAATAACAAAAATTGCCTGCATAATTTGGCATTCGCCCGCTTCTGATTTGACATTTCGATCAGCGGGAACGCATCCGTCTCGATGACACGATCCCTGAGAAATTACCGATGAGCACCTGACTCGCTAGTTTTCATACGCACTCATTACTTAAGTACTTCAGAGTCTGACTGGATTGCTCTGTACATTTATATGAACCAGAGTGCAATTTTTAATTCTGGATGTGGCATTTTTGACCTGCAATTCCACAAAATAGCGAGCCTATAGAAGTAATGGTTTCATTTGTATGTGCCAATTATCTGAGAGGATGATTCTAGCGTAGTAACACCACCAGGACCTATCATAGACAGAACTTCAAAATCGTAAATAAATTAAATGGTAGCGGTATGTACAAACTGTTCCTAAACAAACATTCATGCTTCTATTCTATTATTTATCGAATCGTTTCGTCTGTACAAAGCGTTAGAGACATGCACAATTATTAATACCAATATAAATCTTACCATTTCAAATCCAGCGTTGCTGTAGCCACCTGTTAACTGTCAGTGGCCTCTCTTTACAGCGTCACCCCAAGTGCACTTACATTTCACATAGAATTGTTCATTGTGAGGGGAACAGTCCAAAATATTCTAGTAACATGTCAGCAGTTACTCGACTGACGAAATTCCTAGATTCGAGACACGGTACCTTATAACATCCGATTTTCTTGCCAATAAAATCAAGCGCACTAATTATCTTGATTCCCAGTTTCTTTCCCTGCTCAGACTTGGCAACAGCAATATCCTCAATATGGCCCACTAATCCGCACTCATGGATACTACATAATACCGTTAGGAACGTATTCCATCAGGCAATTATCAATGAATAAGATCATACAATTTGCGCTCGACCAACAGTGTGCCAACACCAACAACGTTGCCGGTCGCAATCTTCTCGATAATAACAACGAAGTACTCTCCTTGCCGAGCACGCATATATTCAAATTGTTCATTGAAGCGCTTTTCGCTAATATCACCGACTGTCGTAAGATCCTTCAAAACTTCTAACACGCCGGCTTTATAATCTGAAAGCTGCAGTGGTCGGAGAACATAATCGGGCCTGAGCTTGCTCGAGATATC
The DNA here is from genome assembly GCF_038497915.1 of Lipomyces doorenjongii. NCBI lineage: Eukaryota > Fungi > Ascomycota > Lipomycetes > Lipomycetales > Lipomycetaceae > Lipomyces > Lipomyces doorenjongii. The sequence continues at coordinate 84,372 of NW_027118110.1, read as the reverse complement.
CGGGCAAACGAACGAGAGGGGAAATAACGGTCCGTTCGGGTCAGTCATCATGTATGGCATTTATTGTATGTAATAGATCGAGTACGAGCAACTGAAGTCTATTTACGTCCTATTCTGACGACGAGCCAGGTTCGCATATTCGCTGCCGTCCGGGGATGCAGCCGCACCAACCTCGTATTCGGACAACGATCACGAATTTTTGCCATCTCAAAAGGACATCTGTAAGCATCGCGTGCTATCATTGAAATCATAAAAAGAGCTATATACAGGTCATAAATTATATACAATATGGTTCCTTCAAGTATGCGTAAGATCATAATGTCACATCCTCGTAGGTTTCTCATCCCTCCACTCACTCAACCACGACTAAATTTGCTCTTTAGCCAATTCACTGTAGATTGTCTCTTCGGTTCTTCTGAATTTATCTCCATAGGTACAGCATGCCCTGTTGCTGGCGATGATCCGGCTATAGCAGCATCAACTTGTCTAGAAGCATCGGCACGCATCGCATTCTTGTTCGATTCACCACCATCCAGTCTCTGTTTTTCCTTCATTTCTGCAATTATCCGCTCTACTTCGCGACGGTGTAGTTCTTCTTTGTATTGTGGCTTTAATTCCAGTGGCTTGGTGTCCTCGATACGCATACGCAGGAACGGTCGCTCGTCGTTGTCGTTCGTCTCTGGCTCTGGGTTCCGTGTCACCTGAAGTGTGAAGAGTCAGTTCTCGTTACTCCGCAATCAGATTAATGTTGTTCTTTATCCATACGCACCAATTGGTATGGTATCAGTTTTGCACCAACCCATAAGCCGAAGATGCCACCGAAGAGGAGCGACAACACTCTGCCTCGCGTTCGTGCAGCGTCCGATCTTATGTATGGTCCCCGAGTACTCATAATAATGGACACTAGTCAAAGACAAACAAACAGATTTCAAATTATTATGGTCGGCGCGGCGTTGAATGTATAAGTTCATTCAACTGGTCTCACCCCCAGTGGTTGGGACACTTTCTGTAACTTTAAATTCTAGCTTGACTTGCAATGATGCCCGACATCGATGACAAGCATGATGCTGTTCACACGAATGTTTTCCAGTGACGCCAATAATGATCTGCCTGCGATATTATCCCAGATTGCACCGCTCTATACTGAGTACTGCTTGAAGTTTAAACAATGCTGAACTTAAGTGGTACGTCTGACAATCAGCTGTACTTTCTAATCCGGCTTTATTCAGCAATATTAGGAATGGTCGGATTTATGGAACTACCTCGCAGCATATACATTCGGCAAATGATTAAAATGCCGTGAAAAATGCAATTAATCGCGGTACCGCATGGAAAGCTACAGTTCAGCTACATGCAAGCTTCATACACCTTTCCATAATATCCCGTTAATTCGACTTACGACTGTTGCCATTATTATATTAGTATAATGTCAGTTAAATTCAAATATTGCATGTCAGAACTCCAGGTTTAAAATGCAATGAAATCCTAAAAAACACCATTTTACATACCATACAGTACAATACAATACAATACAATACAATGATACCTATTTCAGTTGAGCCCATTCCTCAATTTCGCTAAAATCGAGCGGCTCCCACTCCAGTTGATCCGGACTAGCTCCCCGCATCTTTGCCCACAGAATATCGCTATCGAAGTAACACAAAAATCCACCTCGCCCACCAGCGGATGCTGTAATTCGATAGAGCGGATGTCCCAATGTCTCGTGTGCCTGTCGCAACGGTATGAACAGGAGATTGTTTTCCATGCAATAATCCTCTACGACGTCTTTGAACGTGCTTTCAGCGATGGCATCTTGCTGCGCAGGTTCAGCCTGAGGTACAGACTTCGACGACCGTGGAAGTGAATCGGTTTTTCGTTCGGATTTCGATCTGCGCGGCTCCACTGCAGGTTCAACGATTGGTTTGAGTTCTGCGGCTGCTTGAGGACCGAGATATGCAGCTTGATTTATCAGATTGAGACCTTTCGCAAACGCCGATCGAATCCCGGGCGAATCCCGTACGTCTCGCGGAAATTGATCTTGCCAAAATTTATACCACTCATTCACCTCCGCGAAGTCAGGTTGCTCTGACGTCAACCATAGAAACAGAACATCCCACCATTTCGGGAAAAACTCTGCTTCCATCAACGTGCTGAACTTGCTTGACTTGAAATATCGACGCCATTTGAAGGCAGCCGTTAATGCGTCTAGTTGCTGATCGGCAGGATTGACTTGGAAGTCTGCACGTAGGAGGCCGACTAATTTAGGATAGATGTGTCGCATTACCATTGACTCCAAGTCTTTGCCAAAAACTTCTTTCCATGCGTCCAGGCCATCGATAACACCCTTAGAAACATCCCAATCTCGCATTACTGAACTGAATTTATGCCGAACGTCACCTACGACAGTCTTCAAGTGATCACCCAGTAATGGCATCCATGGAAATATCCACTGGTGTGGCTGTGACGATACTTGTCGTTTCCGTGGATTCCAATCTGTTACCGCGGAATGAAGTCGTGGTAGTACTATTTGCTCGAGAAGCTGAGATTGTATAAATGGCGGGAGAAGACTCTGCCAATCTTCAAACAGTAGCACCAGTGAGGATGGCTCATGCACATCCCATTCACTCTGCATAGCACGTCTAACTTGCGGGAGCCAGATTTCAGCCATCATACTTTCAAAAAGGGTTGCCCTGTTTTTGGCTGCCATGTGACGCTTGCGGTGAAGGTATATGTCGTCCGCGGATGCCACATTCTCTGTGCCATCTTTCGTGCTCTCTCGTCGATGAACTCTGAGGATTGTCTGCCATCTAATAAAATTCTCTTTGAGATAGGTATGGTCGGTGAGAGGATCCCAGGAAGCGATTAATTGGCGTAATATTGGATTGAGAGCTGCGACAGCTACATCATCAAGCCTAAACTTTTCAACCTCTTCCGGGTACTGAAATTGAAGTATTTCAAGTTGCATGCTGACTTCTTCTAGTCTAGCTAGAGGAACTTTCCCAGCATCTACACTTTCTTGGGCCATAGCCTGGAGCTTATGAGCGATCTCTATAATCCTTGCTAGTCGATCAATCTTCTCGTTCTCGTTATCAACATCTGTTGTGATGCGGCGCTCTTCCATGGCAATCCACTTTCTCCGACTTTGTAGAGACTGCCACTCGTCCGCATACATCTCAAGATCGCGTCGAGCTAGTTCTGCTAGTCTGGCGTTCTCAGCTTCCTCCGTAGAGGGCACATCAATACTCTTAAAATCTGACATATCAGATAGTACTTTGGCTTCCGAGCCCGTCATGTCAATGACGTTCTTCCATAATTGAGGCACGGGCAGACCAGACGCCTCGATTTCTTCAACAGTTCGGTAGGTGACCTTCGGTTTTCGTCTCACCGGCTCTTGCTTTCGTCGTGACTTCGTGCGCGAAGCGCCATCCACCTTCTCTTCCTCTTCGCTACTCACAACGTTCTCTCCGCGTCGTCTGGCTTCATCAATAGCTTGCTTAGTCTTTTCCTTCATTCCCCCGAGGCCCAATCGTCCTGCCCTGATCTTTTGTTCAATGGGATTCAATATGCCACGACCATCAGCACCGAGACCTCGTCCCTCAACATATCCCATCTTTGCAAACATGGATGCACCTTTGCCATACGACCCAGTCACTCCACTGCTAGACTTCCCACCACGCTGTCGTGCGGCAAGAAATGACTGACGTGGCGCCGATCCAGGCTGCTCTGATCCCGCTCTACTGTTAGTCGTACTGTCAGCTGCCGGCGACGCAGATCCAGAGATGCCCATCTTCATAGACTCCTCTAGCGGGTTTGTCGGAGTGCTTGCACTGGCCGCAAAGCTTACCCCGCGGTAACGCATGGATTTTGAGAAGATCCCGCTTTGGTTCTCTTCGTAGTCGTCAGCATCTTCGTCGGCTAGCTTGGGGCGTTGAAATCCGCCTAGACCCCTTCGAAAGCTTGAAATCTCAGGGTCTGAGTCTGAGTCTGATGAGGATGACATTATGTATTGTCGTCCGTATGATCTACTGTTGCTGGCGTATGACGGGTAAAAATTATGTTGGTTGAAGTATATCAACGCCATCGAGACGCGATGAACCGTGGCGCATGTGGCGGTGCTACTACACAATACACGTCAACTACGCGTGACCCACGAATCGACAAACATTAAACAATTAAGACAAAGGCTCTGCACACTCAGACTTGTTAGGTAGTCACACTTGCCAATTAGTGTTAGAATGAACAATTACTATGACATTGACGACATTCTTACTGATGGACAAGTAAGTCCGCGTTGTTCGTTAACGGATGAAACTAATATGAACTAATAGAAAATCCCCGCTGTATTCCAGCTAACGGTGCCGGGAATGGGCTACCTAGAACACGGACGCAATACTAGCACAGATGTACTTATTTTATATTACCTCGTTGATGCTAGCGATTTAACAGTTTATCTATAGATCAAGGAAGGAGCACGAATTGAACTACCACTGTGGATGGCTGAAATCCTAGCAATCGGGTGTGTCTAAATGGATGCGTGTCGTCGCTTACTTTAATACTAACATAGGACATAAATGTAGCGGCATATCAGACGAATTACCAACTGGGTTTATCACTGTGTCAACGCCAGCGCCATTCAGTAACAAAGTTCTCAATGCGCTTAGCGCAAACCCGGTGAACGTCGACTTGCGTGGACAGAGTATGCAGTTTTATAAACTTGCTGAACGGTGGCTTGCCATGACAGGCGATGACGGGTTATTGGATACAATTATGGACGTATGTGGCCCGAATTATGGTTCTGTTTGAGGCTAAATCAATTGCTGCTGCTAATGGTTTGTAGACGTTTAAAGCTCGTGCGGCGATAGTGAATGATCATGCGCATAACACACGAAGCGCGTTGATGACTGATAGATCTGAATTTTTGGGAACGTTGGATGACACGGAGATTAAATGTGAGCGAATATCTTGACTTGGTAGTGGCCGCGCTGACAAGTTGATGTATAGTATTCAAGGCAGCGCAAGAAGCTTCTAAAGATTTGAAGAAATGGACAAGTATGAAGAAGTAACCCACGAAGGTAGAGTTTATGGCATGGCGTAGTCGTAGTACAGCATGGCTATTGCTACGGCGTTATTGTTGCATATTTCGGTTGTCTAATAAGCATTTTATGGATTCCTGCTATACAATAGTCGGTGACGATTTGATTGTCGCAATTCCATCTGGTTCGATGTCGTCGTAGTTTAACCGACGACTATATATGCATTCTCATGGAATCAGTCCGCAAATCGGACTGAAACTGTTCCGATACCAAGTAACACCTATTTAATATTGAAAGGGGAGAAATAGTCTGTACTACAGTGACGTAGTCCCCTACCCTCATTGTCTCCGACAAAAGGGAGTGTGGGCACTATTATTGCGGGTGGGATCGCAGTGTAATTCCCTTTGACCTTTTTGTTTATTACACATAGCAAGGACGTGGTACATGTAGCAGTGATCTTCACAAGTAATTTCCACGGCCTATCTATTGTCGTCCTTCACGTGCAGTTAGCGCTCAGAAAATATATATGTAACAATCTGTTTTGAAATTATTCGTAACAATCCAAATGCCGGAAATATTAAATACTCGCAAAATGCGTACAAAAACGTAAATGACGATAACGTGACAGTCAAACAAGAATTATAGTACATAGCAAACAAAATTCCCACTTTTTTAGTTTACCCAAAGATCCGCGTCATCCACCACTCCATTGCCAAAGTTCCACACCAAACTACTGCCCATAACAAAGAAAATGTTAGCTAAAAGTTGCCTCTAAATGTATCTAATATCTGACTGCCAAATCCCCGGCCTTGTGTCGCCGCAGTATCCGTCGGTGCTGTTTGACCACCTTCACCACCACCACCACCACCACCACCACCACCACCACCACCACCGGTGGCTGCACCCGCAGTTTCTGTATTCGCTCCCCCCATGCCGGTAACCTGTCCGGTGCCGAATGCCGAGAGACTCGCCATGCCTTGAGTGCGCGTACGTTCCCACCACCATTCTGGAATGCGCCAGTTCCGTCCGGGGAGGACTTCGCGTGTCCAGAGCACGCCGACAAGCCAGCCTGTAAACGCGCAGATGAGACTTCCTGGCATTTGCGCGAGAGCAACTTGCACGGAGAGGATGTACACGAATATTTTATCTGACAAAGTGATCGCGTGCGATGTCGATGAGGATGGCTCCGATGAGGATGATGACTGCGACTCTGCAGATTCTGTGGATGGCGGGCCGGATGAGATGCGGAACTTGTAGACAGATGGGATCATGTCGTGATAAAGCGCCAACGCAGCAAATATTATTGGCGTAGGGCCGGGGGGCAGGTAGTTTGCACTATAAGAGGGGACGATTTTGAGAAAAATGAGAATGCATGGCGCCAGCAGGAATGTGAAGGCATAAGATAGTATCATCATTGACTAATAATTAATTAGTTTAATTTAACAGCAATTAGTACGAAACGGTACATACCGCATACTTTCGACTGCCGAGCATCCGCTCGATAACTCGTAAGTTGTATACTAAGAGCGATGCGAACAGGACCTCCGATTCATTCAGGTAAACGAATTGCCACACAATTAACCGCCACCATTGTCCTGAATCGTTAAATGCGGTTCGCGTATCCATAAGATATATGTACTACTTACCCCAGCCCCATATATGCGGAACTAGTTGCAGAAAGAAGTAGTGCTTGATCCCTGCTATCGAGGAGATAATCGACACACTAACAGTGATTGTAATGAATAGCTTCGATATTGGCGCATTTTTAAAACCAGGCGGCGTAGCTGCAAACATCCTTCGTTATAATTGTAGTTCTTGTGTATTCAAGAATTCGTGGCCGCGAAATCTGATCCCAATGAATTGAGATGACGTCGCTCGTGGTTGAACGTCGACAGGCTACGTGTACAATTCTCTCTATCGCAGGTCGCAACGAATGTCAGAAATGTGACCTGCTGCTGCCACAGTTAAGTGAACAGTTAAATTCGAGTTACGAAATACAGATGTAAATGATGCCCGAGCTTGTGATCGAATGCCTGGTAGCAGTTGGGAATGGTATCATCAAATAGATCAGCCGCGGAAAGGGTTCCGGCCCCGACGTACGTCTAATCTCGGTTGACGACGGACGAAGGTGAGTGGTACTGTAGTGACACGCGTCACATCTCAACGTGGCCACTTTATTGAATTATACAAATTCTCATAAGTATACAGTCATAATCCCTAAAAGACAATATCTGCATCCGTCCAAGTTGTTTGAAACAGATTGCCGACAGCCCAGATTTGTGAAAGTGATGTCAGCTCACTCTCGCTCCAACTATCAACTTTCCGTTGACGTGTCTGCATTGACCAGTTAATGCTGGTTAGCATGTCACTAGCCGTCTGGGGCATTAAGGGAATGTAACGCCCGATTGGCTCAGGCAGTGAAGATCACATACTGTGAACGTACTTCGGAAGCCTGCATCGCCGAGTCATTAACAAGTGCACTCTCATTACGTTCAGTCATTCTTAACTTGTCGTATTCTCCAGCAAAACTGCACAGACAGAGAGCATTAGTTCAACCAAGCTCGAGCATTATGCAGGGTCTGATTTCTGATTAGCTTGCCGTCACCTACTTTTGGAACTCGCTTCTAACGGTTTCCCACTTTGGGTTCCGCGGTAAATAATTGGTGAACAACAGTGAGTGCTGTGTACTGGCGATTATATACTAAATTTAGCGATGGCGACAATGTTTTGGCTTATAAACAGTCTCGCCGAACCATCTACAAGTAGCAAGGCTGTTGGTTAGAATTTATCTCAGCAAGTTTGTTTTAGTTCCGACATTCACTGCTACTGACTCGGCGAGTTGCTGGCCGTTCATCTTTTGTAAGAGCCCAATCGAAGGTCAAGTTCGTCAGCCAGTGGTGGATGAATCTGCAACGCATGTATCGCTTAAAAATGAAGTGTATTACTCCATCAGAAAGTCGAAGCCATTGATAACTATCGTATATTTTATGGTACTGGCTCTTGACCGCAGTACAGCTGTGAGAACAGGATAGCACGTGACTTGCCGTCAGAATTCATATATGATAAGATCAATGGAGTATCAATGGGAAGTAAACGCAGGAAAATTGAGGCTTCCAGTAATATGACTACATGTTTTTGGAATAGAGCCAGCCTGTGTTCAGGTTTGTGCACCCGTCAGCTTGGAAACTTGTGTAGATGGGTGGTTTCGGTGCATCCACTCATGAAAACTGAGCGACGGTCGGGCAAGTATCTGTCTAAGGCAGTCTCCACCTGGATATTGGCCCCTGGTTGACGTTTTAGTCTCGGTTATGATATCGCCCTCGATCGAGTTAGAGGACTCAGCCATTTCTGGTACGATTGTAGATGGACTTGCGTGGTTGCACGCAACGCCACCTGGATATCTGTCGCTTGCGTCAATACACTCTATAAGGAACTTGAAACTGTGCAACCCCTTCGCTATTTTGTTAAAACAGATTATATATACGACGATATACACACAAGTTATACGCAAATGCTCTGAACGTCCCAGTCACCATCTTCCGGTCATAACTTAGGCAAGGAATCTCTTCTCAGCCTCCTTCCAGTTAACAACGTTCCAAATGGCCTTGAAGTAATCCACCTTGACGTTCTTGTACTGCAAATAGTAAGCGTGTTCCCAGGCGTCGATGCCGACCAGCGGGATGTAAGGGGCAGTGACGGGATCCTGGTTCGCCTTATTGATGATCTCGAGATCGCCAGAGGTGCTGTCCTTTACAATCCAAGTCCATCCGGATCCCTGAATCGCCGCCAACTATAATCTCCGATTAGCATGTCCAGCTCGTTCTCCACCATTGCTCAAATTACCACAACGACGAAATTCTCGTACCTGAGCATTAACAGTACCCATCAACTTATCATAACTCCCATACTTGCCCTCTATAGCCTTCGAAAGTGGGCTTTTCGGTCCAAGCAATTCGCCACCGCCTGCGCTCTTGGGCGCCAAATTCTTCCAGAAAAGCGAATGGTTGATATGACCGCCGCCGTGGAAGTTGATGAGCGACTGAAGTTCGATTTGCGACTTGATGTCGGACGTGGAATCGAACTTTTCGATGGCTGTGTTGTAACCATTGACATAAGTTTGGTGGTGCTTGGTGTAGTGCAGCTATCGTGCGTTAGTTACTACAAGGAAAGCCGAGATTTTGTCCGTTAGAGACACGGCACCAATTAGGCGCTTATAGGTTCGAATACAATTAAAAAAAAGACCGACCTCCATGATCTGGCCGGAGATATACGGCTCCAACGCACCAAAATCGTAGTCAAGATCAGGAAGCGTCGCCTTTCCGCGGGCATACACGGCGGAGGAAGAGCGAGTTGACATCATCGCCCGACGAGCAGCCGAAGTACGAAGCAAAGACATCGCCATGATTTTCCGTATTCAACAAGTAATCAAACAAGATCAAATAAACCGTGCGCTGGGAGAATTAATTGCAAGCGAATCACACCGGCAGCACAAAAAATATATGTATAGGCAAGAGTGACCGAACAGAAGGGGGCCGGGGTGGAGGAAGTCGATGAACGATGACGGAGGCCGCGGCTCGGCCAAGGGTGTCGGACTATGCCCAATCGCTCGCGTTTGCTCCGACGTTGGCCATCCCATTTACCGACAGTCTCACAGCCGATGACTACGATCGTCCAAAATAGGACTCCACTACAGGCTGACAATTTACGCGTAAAACCTGAATGAAATTCCAAATTTTATTATATTTTTTATGTAAGTCTAAATCGGATGCTCCTAGAGACACTCGTATAAAGTTCTATAACAAAATACCTATGCAAAAATTTTGGCAATACTGAGCTGCGCCGTATATTATAGAAGAGGATATGTCCAGGGGCATATTACGATGTCTCATCTCATAACAAAGCTTTTGCACAGAAAGTTATGTAGGCTCCCCATTAAATTTAGTTGTGAACCTTTCAGATGAACAAACACTGACTAACATGGTAATTGTCTACTGGATTCAATACATTACATGGTGATCAATACAACAGTTATTATCTTACATCGAACCGCCACGGAGACGGAGGACAAGATGCAGGGTAGACTCCTTCTGAATATTATAATCAGAGAGAGTACGACCATCCTCAAGCTGTTTGCCGGCAAAGATCAATCGCTGTTGGTCTGGTGGAATACCCTCCTTATCCTGGATCTTGCTCTTAACGTTGTCAATAGTGTCGGAGGACTCGACCTCAAGTGTAATGGTCTTGCCAGTTAAAGTCTTGACAAAGATCTGCATACCACCGCGGAGACGCAGAACCAGGTGAAGTGTCGACTCCTTCTGGATGTTGTAGTCCGAAAGTGTTCGGCCATCTTCAAGCTGCTTGCCAGCAAAGATCAATCGCTGCTGATCTGGCGGAATACCCTCCTTATCCTGAATCTTGCTCTTAACGTTGTCGATAGTATCCGACGACTCAACCTCGAGTGTAATAGTCTTGCCAGTCAAAGTCTTAACAAAGATCTGCATACCACCACGGAGACGAAGGACTAGGTGGAGAGTAGACTCCTTCTGGATGTTGTAGTCAGAAAGAGTTCGCCCGTCCTCGAGTTGCTTTCCAGCAAAGATCAATCGCTGTTGGTCTGGCGGGATACCCTCCTTATCCTGAATCTTGCTCTTAACATTGTCGATAGTGTCAGAGGACTCGACCTCAAGTGTAATAGTCTTGCCCGTCAAAGTCTTAACAAAAATCTGCATGCCACCACGGAGACGAAGGACCAGGTGGAGAGTAGACTCCTTCTGGATATTGTAATCAGAAAGGGTACGACCATCTTCAAGCTGCTTGCCGGCGAAAATCAATCGCTGCTGGTCTGGAGGAATGCCCTCCTTATCCTGAATCTTGCTCTTGACGTTGTCAATAGTATCCGAAGACTCAACTTCTAGTGTGATGGTCTTGCCCGTCAAGGTCTTGACAAAGATCTGCATGCCGCCACGGAGACGAAGGACAAGGTGGAGAGTAGACTCCTTCTGGATGTTGTAATCGGAGAGGGTACGGCCATCTTCAAGCTGCTTACCAGCAAAGATAAGTCGCTGCTGGTCTGGAGGAATACCCTCCTTATCCTGAATCTTGCTCTTAACATTGTCGATAGTGTCAGAGGACTCGACCTCAAGAGTAATGGTCTTGCCCGTCAAAGTCTTAACAAAAATCTGCATGCCGCCACGGAGACGAAGGACAAGGTGCAGAGTAGACTCCTTCTGGATGTTATAGTCGGAAAGAGTTCGACCGTCCTCGAGTTGCTTGCCAGCAAAAATCAATCGCTGCTGGTCCGGAGGGATACCCTCTTTATCTTGAATTTTGCTCTTGACATTATCAATTGTGTCAGAGGATTCAACCTATGTGATATTGTCAGTATTCGTACATTCCAGTGCGTGCACCGCCATCAATCGGACGGTGGCGTGAGTGCAGCAACCTACCTCAAGGGTGATGGTCTTTCCAGTGAGAGTCTTAACGAAAATCTGCATTTTAATGTAATTCAATTAAAGCAGAAATGTAAAATGTTGAATGGAAGTGAATTGATGGAATATCCAATGACGAGAGTGCAAGGTATGAAATGGTAGATGAGAAAGAGGTCGGTGGCGGGCAGCTGGGCTTATTTATAATTGATTTCGCCTCTCTGTTGTCACCGCGGCGCGTCGGCCGGCGCACGACCCTAACAATACGGTATTAGTCATGCTAACTGGTGTATTTTATGGCATAAACGGGTCACTTACATCTAGATAAAGGTTTAAGCGTTACGTAATTGTGGTGGCAAAAGCTATCTTTGCGGCACAGCCGAGGCGGGGTAAATAGCCGATTCCATGCGATTCTTCGCATCATTGCTTGACTCAGCCACAACACATTGTATGTAGTTAAGGTGTAACAGGCGCAACACTGTGCAATTGTGCTCTCACGGGCGTCACCGTGCGTGGCGGCGCATGCAACAATGCGTGCTATCAAAGTCATGCGTTCTTGCCACCTGAGGGTATGAATTGGGTTTGTCCTGCTTATTCTCAGAGTAGTGGCATTGCAGGGATATTCTGGAATCGCGTTCCAACTGAAATCTAAATATTAGAATATAAGCATTGAAGTTGTTTCTAGAGTGCAATGGTAATTAATTGTTAACCGGGCAGTGCTGTGAACAAGGACGCCAGATACTGGGAGATATATGAATTAAACATGTATAATTATTACCATGGCCGCCGATCGTTCACTGTAAAAGTCTCAACACGCCAAGCATTGTTATTCAAGCGACGTTTCTATTGCGCACTAGCTATTTTTTACAGCCGACATGGCAACAGTCATAAATTGGCAATTCATGGTGAGCATATGGAATATGTTGTGCATTATCAGGCTCACACGTCTCGACACATCTGCCATAACCGAGGCAGATTGCCTTGTTGATCTACGATTTATTCACAGTTTATGGCTGTTGTTTCCGTTTCAGGCTGGGCATATTCAGGACGACGGCATCTTTTCTTTTGTCTGGTGTCAATCAATCGTTTATGAGCGCTGGATACAATATAGAAGCGGTTCGAGGTTGAGCATTAGAGGCGTTGGCTGGCAGGCGCCACCTACGTCATGGCACAATGTCTCTGGGCGCCCCTGCAAAATTCTCATCGTCAGTGCTAACAATCCGATTGACCGCCGCTGTGACAAAACAGAGCACGACAGGACAAAAACTGGACACAGCCTTACATGAAGTGGGCTTGCGGACAAGTATTGAGTGCCTAAGAGCGGACATGTCCTTCGTATTGCGTCTGCGATTGTCCTGACACGGTTTGCCTTTGCTGTAAATTATCGAGAGGTCTTTGAGGGATCTCGAGGACTCTCGAGGACCCTTAGCGATCGTTCGTGCATACGAAGGCAATTGATTAATTTTATACATGCTGTTCGTCGGTCTCCTTTTTAAAATGCCGTTCGAATTGACAGAAGCGAAACTATCCACGCGGCAGCCATGGTCCGGCACGAGATGACTAAATCTTCCCCACGTTGCCGCACCATGTGACGCTGTCTTCCGCGTTCTTCGCGACTTGCGCTTCATCGCTTTCTCCCATTTTAGCAACCCTGTGAGAAGGGTTGCCCTGAGCCCTGAGGGTCAGGCCCCGTGATTTATGCATCCATCCGGCTATGACGAGCATTCGCCCAGTTGTTGCCTCATCTGCTCGTAGGAAGAATGCCCAGGGTCTGCGCCTACGAGAAACGTCCTCATGATCTGCCGAGCCTAAGACTAATTTGGGCTCCCCTGTATAAATACTCTCCTGCTCCTGAAGATCTGCGTTACTACTACTACTATTACTCCTCCTCCACTGACTCTGAACAACATTCAGTCCAAGCATGTCCTCTGATTTTACTATTACTACTCCTTCAAATCAACGCTGCTTCATTCTTGACCTGCCCGCCGAACTACTTGAATACATTCTCAAACTCGTCCACAGCGATGACACCGGCCTCGATGGCATGCGCATTCATCTCACCCGCCGTCTGGCGCTCTTCAAGAAGAATGTGCTGCCTGTCTGCCGCCGATTTCACGACGCCGGTCTGATCGCGCTTTACTCCCACGTCCATATCGGTCATCCCCGGGCATTCGATGTTTTTCGATATGAGTTGCAAAAAAATCAGGCATTAGGGCCTGTGGTGCGATGCCTTGATTGTACGTGTCTTTTGGTTTTGTTACCGTGATTTTGATCTTATTGTGGTGGCGAATGACTGACAAATAATGCTAGTCTCTGACTTCACGTCGATCGGTCTTGGCCGCACCCGGCGAATGAACCGCGAAATCCAGATGGTGACCACGACCACCATAACCGACGTGCTCACGCAGACTCCAAATCTGCGCGAGTTCCTTGTTTCTGAGTCCATTGAGGACGACATTGGCAAGAGTGTGCTTGACACTTTGTTCGCTCTCCCGTTTCTCGAGGCGATCGATTTCTGTGGTGCGTCCGGCTCCACCTTTACGCACTCCTTCTCCACTGTCCAATTTACTATGTCGCTCTCGAATCTGACCAGAGTCTCACTACACGAATGTGTCTCCCTTCCCTCGAGTGTATTTGAGAAGCTTTTGCCGCAGCTCGACAATTTACTAAGACTAGACCTGACGCACACTCAAGTGTCAGGCACAGCACTACAAGCCATCCCACACACCGCCCGGCTAACACATCTCTCTCTCGCCAAATGCCGTTCTCTCACCGGCAAGGAAATTCTGAAATTTCTCACGGCCCACCCTGCGATGACATACTGCAAATGGCTGTCTTTGCAATGGACCGACATTTCTGCCGACCAGCTGACCTTCTTGCTCGAAGATCTGCCAGCTTCAGTTAAGCATCTCAATTTGTATGGCCTCCCGGTGGAAGACTCGCACTTGTCGTTGCTACCTTCCGACCTTGAAGAACTTTCTCTTGGCTACGCCGACCTCGAACCTGACACCATCATCGAGCACTTCGGCACGCCCAAGAGGCCCCAACTGCGCTACCTCGACTTAACTGGCAACCCCCACATGAATGTCTGGACAGTCGGCGACATGCGCCTCCTCCGCTCTTGTTCTGACGTACAGACGTGGGAATTCGACGCGCAGCAGGTTTTGACAAAAATGGCTGATGCACGAATGCCGGGCTACACCATCGTGCTAGGCCAGGGGCGACGCGGCTGGATCTTCAAAGGACACAGCGCGTTGGAAGGTGTCCACAATTGTTCGTTTACCGTCTCACTGCATTCTACTGCGACATATTATCCTACTGGTTCTGCGCCTTCGTGCTGCCAACATGTGCTCGGTATGGATATGGGGAATTCTGACGCGTGGGCGGGAGTGAGTAGGAAAATTGACTGTTCTGGGAAGGAGTACGGCGGGGGCTTGGAAAGGGGGATATACTTATACTATGCATATCGTACTAAGTAATGACCAACAACAGGACCAAACGATTGGAAGTATTTCGGTGTACGGGTGTTTGTTTTGTGTAAATATGGGTTTTTCATCGGACAGGGATGGTGTTTTTAGCATTTTGTATCGGGTGAATTTACAAAGGGTATATAGGAAGTTTAGTCATAATGTCTTGTATTAATGTATTGTTAATTCATTCGGTAGGGTAAATGTATTATGAATAAAGTTAACTTATATGAAATTAGCTATGATATTTATATGCAGTAGGGCATTTTGCAGTACTGGAGCGCAAGCATGTCAACGCTGCACATGACCAGCCGCACGATAATCATATACAGTATGTTTCTTGACGGGGAAACTTTATTTTGTCGGACCCGTGCTTGGATCATGACGAGAACTCACTCATTTGGAAAAGGGATGGTGATGAATACTCACGGTTGGTGCGGATGTAGCGTCTAGCAAGGATGGACGAAACCGTTGGTTGTTAGATTGGACTTATTGCATTGTTATATTCGCCAGGAAACGGATCACATGCCCCAGTCAATGTCGGTCGACTTTGATGAACGAACCAATGTTTCCAAATGCTATTATATTAGTCATTTGCGTTCGCAGAATTTAGATTGTCGATCTATGCTTCCTACAAGGCATTGTAAAATACTTGATGACGGACTTTAGCGCGGCTCTCCGACGGGGCAGACGGAGATAATTACACCACAGAACCTAGTATCAACTAGGTTTAGCAGGGGTGCACAAAAAATGCTTAGCTCTTATTACTGCCTTGTTGGTGTCCGAAATCGGCCTTAGGTCTTCTCGGACTCCGAATTAAAATATCACACGGTCAAAATTCGTGCCGACAAACTCGTCTAAGCATGATATCTACACACGACACCTAGAACTATTACCCAAGGTGTCCCGTCTGTTTATGTGCAAGAGCACAATGGCGGACCTCTCCGACTTTGTGCAGCACGACTCATTCGTGCCGGAGCTCAATTTCGACGGCGTCGATTTTGGCGCGCCGCCCGGCGAGCAATACATGATGCCAGACTTTTTCGATCCCTCTATTATCTTGTCCACGAATACTACCGGCAGCTATGTCAACAGTGGACGATCAGATATTGAAGCAGAGCAGGCCGGCACCGGCACGTCAGCCAGCGATGCATCCCCACCACAGTCGCTACACGCGATGGCCTCGTCATCATTAAATACTGAGAACGCGTGTGTTAATGTGAATCAGACTATCGGGCAAGAGCAGTATGCCGGACATATATACACGATTCCACAAATGCCGGTCCAGGAACGACAACACCAGTATAATCCGCAGCTGGACTACTTGCGCCACTATAGCTCCAGTCCGTCAGCAGCTTCAAACGTGACTACGCCAGCCAGCGGGACGACGACGACGACGACTGTGAGACCTTCCAAACGGCGTCCGCATCGCAAATCCAGAACGGGATGTCGGACGTGCAAGAAACGACGCGTGAAATGCGATGAGGTCCACCCGCGTTGCGGCAATTGTTCGCATCTCGGCCTCACGTGCTCGTTCCAGACCGCTGCGTCGATGCTGATGAACGACACCGCGATCGCGCGCACAGGCATAGGTGTTTGTGGACCGCCACGGTCAGCCCATATGCATGGGATGCGCGGGATAAATCCTGGTGCAGTGCATCCTGGTGATGACGCAACGTTTGCCTCGATGGCCGCAAGCGCAGTCTCAGGGTCTTCGGCCATGCTCGGACTAGGCACATCCACCGTCGCATTCAATCTCGAGGACTTGCGACTCATGCACGTGTATGCGACGACCGTGAATCTGACCATTATAAAGATGTCAGAAAACCAGGCGGATATATGGCAGCGATGTGTTCCTCAACTGGCGTTCCAGCACGCAGCGTTGATGCATGCGTTACTCGCGTTTTGCGGGTCGTATGTGGTTCGTCAGGAATATGCAGACGCGTCGCTCAAGGCGGTGATCGGTGAGCGCGCGGCGATGCATCGCAGCGAGGCTTTGAGAATCCTGCGGACTTTGTTGCAGTCCCCACTAAGCGCGGAAATGGCTGACCCCGCGCTCTTGACGGGGTATATACTCATGCTAGACTCGATCGCTAATGCGCCAACGATCACCGGCGCGAAGAAAGGCAACATGCCAACGACTCATACATCAACACAGTTTCTCACCGCGACGCCGTGGGTGCATCTCGTGCGCGGGATATGCTGCATTCTCAAGTCAGTGTGGCCGATTCAACCCGGGAGTATCATCCAGTCGATTTTAATCGACGACTTCTACGATTTACCCCTCCCGCGGTCGAAACTGGACTATAGCGCCTTTGCAAAAGATCTTCAGCCGTACTCTATCAAGAAGAACTTCGTCGTATCTGCGAAGCAACACATATTGTCGAATTCGACGACAACTCGACTAGGTGCGAAAAAGCCCGCAAAGGAGGACGAGTGGCTGTACAATGACGAGGACGACCTGGCAGATATTTACCCTGTGACGAGCACATCACCGTACGTTATCCCGTGCTTCATGCTCAGCAAGTTCAAGTCTGTGGCAGTGGCGGGACGATATAGAGTCATGTCACTTTTGTGCATCTCACTCGGATTGCTGGATGATAGGTTTTACGCCAAGTTCCACTCTACCGACGCCATAGCGCATCGATTGATTGCGGAACAGTATCGTGCATTGAAACGGTTCGCAAAGTGTACTTGCGACGACGTGTGGTGGTTGGAGAATTTGGCGGACGGGCTGGATATTGAGATTGCGCCGGGCACGGGCAGTTGAGACCAGCGCTGACTGGATACGTTGCATATCTGTGTATTTTAGGTGTATACTGGCTTTGAATGTCGGTATTTGGGATCGGTAGGATTTTTTCTGGTAGTACAGTTACTAGTAGGTACATACTCGCTATGTTAATATGGTATAGGGATCTCAAAATTAAGTGCGCTTGACAAATTTCTTGGGATTCTGCCACGTTGTAGCCCCGCCGTACAGTAGCAGCAATGCTTCTCTACGGTGCAAATCCCCCGTAGATTTTAAGCTCCTTTTTGGGGACAAAAGACTCCAACTATTTTCGCAGTATTGGGGGGTCTCGCGAGTTTTGTGTGTGTCTCGAACGTTGATATCGAGAATTGTTCGGGGTTAGGGATGCGAAGTGAAACTAGAGCCCATCATCAGAGACGGTTCGTTATAGATATCGTCATCCTTAATCTTCGATACGTGCGACTTATGATTCCGTCTGCAAGTTTTCGGAGATCGCTATGAGCACACCACATACTCGTATCGGCCTCGTTCTCTTTCCAAGACTCACTCAGCTTGATCTGACAGGTCCGGTCGAGGTCTTCGGTCGTATGCCGGAGGTAGAGATTGTCCTGTTGTGGAAAACTCTTTATCCGGTTCCATCCGATCGGGGAATGTGCATACTACCTACGGCCACCTTCGAGGATTGCGACAGCCTGGACGTGATTTGCGTCCCTGGAGGTCCTGGCCAAGTGGAGTTGATGGAGGACGAAGATACCCTGCAATTCCTCCGTCGGATCGCGCCAACTTGCAAGTTCGTAACGTCTGTTTGCACTGGCTCACTAGTCCTGGGTGCCGCAGGCTTGCTCAACGGCTATCGTGCAACGTCTCACTGGTCGTCAGTGGACCAACTCAGCCTACTTGGCGCGGATCCGGTCTCGGAGCGGGTCGTTCGCGACCGAAACCGTATTACGGGCGCTGGCGTGACGTCGGGCATTGATTTCGCCCTGGCTGTGGTGGCCGAGCTTGCGGGAGCAGACGTGGCTCAGGAAATCCAGTTGCAGATGGAATATGATCCCGAGCCACCCTACCAGGCCGGCTCGCCTCGTTCAGCACCACCGGCGCTCGTCACGACGACGCGGGAGAAACTCGCGTCGTTTATCGAACGACGTAGAGCGGTCACAGAGCGAGCGGCCAAACGGCTTGCCAATGTGCAACCCACGTAGGCGACAATTGCGGCACTTCGATACGACTGTACGGCGCCGCGCTGCTGCGGAGAAGACCAACTGCATATATCATGATGGGCGTAGTGCGAGAACTAAGGGCGATGGAGGATATCGAGCAAAGATTTCAAGAATCGAGATTTGACCTAATATAATTTTGGCGGCGGACGAGGACTTAGATAGGCGGAGAGGTGATAGGTTTCGCTTGTGACAGACAAAGGCTAGAAATAGAAAGGATCGCATAGGACGACTAGATATAAGAATGGGAAGTAGAACAAGTAGAAGACTCCAAAGCGTTTCACATAGAAATCTTTCGACAATAATGCCATCATCCGACAAGTCCGCAGTCCAGCAGCACCTGCTGTACCGTGATATCCTGTGTGTTCAAAAGTGATATTTTGGGAATTTATTTTACTTGATTTTGAGATGCTTCGGGTGATTCAAATGTGAAGTCACAGGATATTTATGTAAGGAAATTGTTTGCCGGCAGTGACGCGATGAGATCAGACTTGCTGATCCTGCACAGCCTCGGCAAAGCGCCCGTGGCTGGACTTGTGGGCTGAAATTGTTCCAGGCACAACAACCTTAATCCGTGTGGATGTAGGTTTGAGGTTTAAGTACAAAACATTGCTATGTGTTATGCCTAATGGTGACCACGGGTACATATAAACGCGAGCCTCACGCTACTGCTGCGCCTCGACGTTGCGCCTCCGAATAACTCGACGTAGTCGACGACAACGACGTTACGAGGGAAATTATAAAAGTTACGCAATACCGCGTATAGTAGTGCCTAAAATAGCTTTGGTCAGGTCTCTTCTCTTTTTGTTTATACTCTTTGGAATACCGAGAAAGTAGAAAAGCGAACACTGTGAATATGGCGAGTGACGCTGGAGATAATGACACGAAAATTGACCGGGCAATGTCACAGCGGTGGGTTGATTTTAAGAGGACCGCATTGCGATACGATGACGGCGACGAAATGTGAGTGTGAATGCCATTGCGATAGTCTGGTCGGCTGTATTGACAAATGTTGTCAGCTACGAGGAATTTGGCGAAGATGACTATTACGACGATCATGTCCCGCAGCTACCCCAGCTTCCTGATCCAGAACAGAGCCAGCAGCACCTTCCCGGAGGATGGGACACAACTCGCACGCATGAACCTCACTCGGCAGACTTATCAACGGATATTGGCATCGCAGAACAAAGCGCGAACAGGCCGGCGCAAGAAGAGCCACATGGCGCGTCTAGAGACCAAGTCCCGTCGCGAACGAGTGCCGTGTTAGATTCCGAACACGCGGTCACAACTCCAGTCACGTATGCTGCAGTCCAGCACACGCTGGGACCTACAATTACAGCTCGCGAAGCTCCAAAACCGCTTAATATCAACGTCGCGATTGCCCAGCAGGCTGCGACTGAGTCGTCTAACACTAGTCTCGATTCGTCCATTCCTTCGTCTGTTGCTGGACACGAATACTCCGGCTTAAATAGATTCGGTGGGTTACTTGCTCCCGAGGATAGTACCCTGAACCAGCTGGATGAAGTAACTGAGTCGAAGGACGAGATCGATGACGATGAGAATGGAGAGCAACAGTCTGACGATCGGCGACAGTCAAGTGCTTTAAGAATTGTGAATCTGACAGAGGATGACTACGTTGAATCTCCAGCTGCAGAGTCTGATAACGTTAACGGGCAATCCACGTTTTTGAATAGCGAGGCAACCCGGCCACAGTCACACTATCTACCACCTGACACCGTGACTGTCGACTACGATAATACAGACGAATCGCTTCAGCGAAATATCCAGAATCTGAGTCTTAACAGACCTGTAGACTCCTCCGCTAGCTCATCAGAGACGGGCTCTGTTGATCGGACAGACAACGGTAGTGCGCGAGCTAGTTATGTTGGCTATAACGACAGACGGTCATCATATGCGTCGACAGGTGATTCCGCATACTTACGTCTAGAGGACACTGCGTACAACACCACGGCGGATTCTGATGACTATTTCAAGGTCCATGACAGGTCGACTTCAGTTGGAACTTCGCGCTCGGAATCAGAGATAATGACGGATAACTTGCTCGAGCAACTAGAAGCACAACAGGCACTGGAGTCTAGACGCCAGAGCGCGCTACAAGGGGATCCTTCAAGTCCACTGAGCCAGAAGCGACAGATCGAAGCTGCTGTCCCCGGATCACCAGGAGTTGCCCGTACTAATCTCGAACGTCCGCCCATTCCCGTCACGGTCCCAGCCATTATCCCGGGACCAGGCCCAGAACAGAAGCACGATGACGTACGCATAAGCGAAGCCAACGAGCTATCACCGGCGTCTACCGTTGAAAGCGATCCAGAAGCTGATGATTCTGAGCAATACTATGATCCTTCTGGGATTCCTTCTGTTGAGAGCGTGACTGAGAAGACACCAGAACCATATGTTCCGGCAATCTCATATCTGTCAGCGCCATATCCTGGACCTCGATGGAATTTTAGCGAGATCGTGAAAGAGCCGAACCCAATTAAGCGAAAGATTTTGTTCGAAGCTGCACGTAAAATGGAGCAGCGGTATGACTCCGGACTTGGCCAGTGGCTATTATATATGACGCATCAGCGAGACGATGGTATGTTTGTTACATGATGTAAGAGGCGTAGCCACTGACGTTTTCTAGTGCAACCTTTCTCAATGAGTACAGTCGGCGCTGATGGTGGCAAAGGCGGACACCACACGATTCAGCGTACTACAAGCATGATCGGCCACTCCGTTTCCCGCTATGGTGAAAAGTCAGTCGAGATGATGGAGCGCGTTGGTGAGAGATCAAAGGGCATATTCCACAGGTCCAAGTTATTTGGCAACAAAATGGTGAGATCCGATAAATCATAGTCTTATTTTACAACATAACTACTGGTTTTCTTCGGTTATCTCGCAATTATCAATTTCAGCAGAAACTGTGATCGCTTGTCGTGCTAAGGCGCCGGTTGAGGCATCATGTATTCACGATGAACGCTGTATATAATGGTAGTTATAATGAAACATTTTGATCTGGAGAAATCAAACTGCTAAATTCTGAGTGTGGTTGTGTTATAAGCTTTGCTGTTGCTTTCTTCTGTTCTCTATTTTGCACACGACTTGTTAGTATTTGTAGATATGGCAGGTTTACTGACTTTATTCGTGTTTTGCAGACTAGAGAATTTGAAAGGACAAGCAACGAAGCAGCAGCGTTATCCGCACAGTCAAAGACAAGTGTTACCGTACCACCATTTTCGACGATTAAAGACATGCACGCGGTGTTTAAAGATAGCTACCTGTCCTCGATTAGAAAGGGAGAGGACGTTTTAGTTTACATGGTTGCATCAATAGATTATAGTTCCGCCGCCGCTGATTCCAAGGACTCCTCCAACTTGAACGGGGCGATGGCATCTGATACGGCAGATATCATTAGCCAGATTTCCAAACAAGGGGGGGGAACTGCTGCATCAAGGACGCAGGCAGGATCAGGAGACGAGGACGACCACGGATCTGATACAGATGGCGATTTATCGACACTGGAAGCTACGTCACCGGAAATGGACGCAAGCGTCTACGAGAAGTACTCTCTCGACGGCGTTCCTGAGTCACCATTGGATGCCCAGTCACTGACAAACGGTGGTTCTAACGACCATCGTATCGCCGACCCAGACTACGATGTTAACGTGATTCTCAGCGCCTACGAAGACACCAATGAATCTTCAAACAACCAAACGGTCGATTCTACTGCATCTGATAGTCCATCCAAGACATCAACTCAGATCTTGCGACGCCACAGATCACTGCGTGACTTTGAGCCGTCTCTCTTTACACTGCCGAAGGTCCGCTCAGCGTCCTCGGCTCGTATCGCAGCTATGAGAGCTGCTTCTGTCGCAGTGACATCGGAGAAAGATACGTCTGAGTCAGCATCCCCGCATACCTCCGCGTCGGGCATGACTCAGCGTCGCGTTGTCACGGCGCCAGCGTTGCCAGAGCCAAAGATTGATTTAATGCGAATTGATAGCATAACGAAATCGTTTTTATCCAAGGAGCTTGCTATATTTGATGAAATTGGTAATTTCGAGAATGCACCTCCAGCAGCATCATACAGCGTCGATTACGTTGCCCCTAAGAGCATGCTTCTACCAGATGCTGACAACCAGTCGCTACGATCGACGTCATTAACAGCCGCGATCCGCAAACCTCTTCCGCAAGAGCCTCTAATCTCAAGCGGCGAGCCAGTTGTGGTGCGACCGAAGAATGTTCCGTCGTTCGAATCAGGGATACCAAAGCCAGAGCGGTCCGATGGGATGTCATCCAAGCTGAAGGGACTGACAAAACTCAGGTTACCTGGATCCTCGCCCAAGCCACAGGCAGAGAGTTTCAAGCGACAATCTGATCCGGTGCACGTTCATGTCTCGATTGCATCTGAGCAGCACGTCGTCGAGGAGAAAGCATTACCTCGTCTGCCGCCGCAGAATAATGTGGCCGTTGCCATCTCTGCCGCTCCGAGAAATTATGCGAAAAGGAAGCCGGTTGGTGGTATAGTTCCTGTAGCTGCCGCCAGGACGTCGCAAACTACGGCTCTTGATCAGCCTACGAATCCGCCTTTATGTGCGCCGCTTACTCAGCCGTTACCTCAGACGTATATCGTCAAGCCGCTTCCGATGGAGCCTGGTCCGGCACATGTACCCCATCATGAGTTCCCGACGCCCGAATCAAGAGGGCCAAAGGTAGAGGAAAAAAGGCAGCCGAGGGTGGAAGCGAAGGTACCAAAGCCGGGTACTGACTTCATGAGCAAGTTCAGGGATTTAATGCAAATGGATGCAATGGGGGTCACTCCCGCTACCAGAGCTCAAGTTATGGTAGCGAATACTGCATCAGGAAACAGCGGAAGCTCATCTTTCAAGGGCGTGAAGATGAATATGAGAACATTGAAGGGAAGACTTCAGAAGAGGGCCGTGGAACAAGAGACCCATCAGGCTGAACAGGATACGACTGCCGACAGCACCAAATGGAAGGAACAGCCCAGCTACGTTCAGAAGCATCAGGTGTACCTGAATGAAGAAGAGACTGATGCATCTCAGATACTTTCAAATGAGCCTGTGCTCCATAGAAAAGTCGCCCAAAGCGAAGCCCCGGCGTGGCCATCGTCCGAGCGGGACTATATTGCGGAGGACGGTACAGGCAAGCCAGACGTACTCCTAACGCAGGACGAGTCCCAAACGAAGAGATATATTCAAGTGTCTAAAGAGCGTCCTTTATCTTCGCAATCTAAAACGTCTCCTCAAGTCTCATCTTCTACTTCGAGTCCTGCAGTTGAACCTGTAGGATCTCGCAGCATAACAGAAGGGGAATCAAGAGTTACAACAGAAATTGAAGTAAAATCGCAGAGCGCGGCGGCTTCAAGCTCTGCTTCAAACTTTTTGAAGAACCTTGTGCTGTCTTATGGAAAGGGACTCAGTGAACAGGATATCGATTTACCACCACAGTTCACTGCGGAGACTGATGATAGTGCGGAAATGGAAACTCCAGTAACGGCTCCGGACAGTGTGCAGGAGCTTTCTGCTGCAATCTCGATGTTGTCCACAGGATCCAGTACTCAGAGCTATCACGATGCACTGGTAAGAGAATTGTGGTTGACTTACAACGGTTACATATTGACTATTGCCTAGTTGTCCAAATCCGACCGCTCACATGTCGAGACTCCGCCGGATATGGAACTTGTACACAGTAACAAGTTAGAGACGGAGCATGAAGCGGCTCTCCCTGATACAGAATCGGAACCAGCTGTGGATGTTACTCAAGAGGAGGTTGCTTTAGCGATAGGTCAGGAAAAGTATAGGAGGCGACGATCTTCAATGCCAGCATGGTCTCCAATTGATGATATGGTAAGGTTTGTTCTAAATTCGCGGTCTCAAGTATACTGACTCTCATTTAGCTGAATTCACATCGACTCCCCCCACTTATGGCCGACGATGACGACCAAAACCCCGTTCTCGGAATGGAGGTGACGGTTGCTTCGCAGAACGTTGAGTCGGCGAAACCTGATCTAAGTTATTCGCCAGTGTATCGGCACCACAAGTCCAGGTCCGATCCGCAGTTAGCAAGATCAGACGTCATATCATCAAATAGCGCTTCAGTGCAATTTACTAAAGACAAGCCACAGATTATTCAGAGATCAGTGTTTGAACGTCAACAGGCTGAACTGACAGCGCAGACTGGAGAGCCGACACCTAAGATTGTGTATGTTGTGCCGGGCGAGTATGGTTTCGCAGATCGACCAGTGTATATGAGAGCTATGTCGCCAGCCCTGCAAATGCAAGCGCGTCCTCCTCCAGGTAGAATGATGGTTGATCCACGGTACAGGGCCCCTCCTCGTTCGGGAATTAGAGTACCTGAGCCCGGATATATGAGGCGTTACCCCCAGCAGTGGCCGCCTCAAAGAAAACCTGTTCCCATGCACCGTCCGACACAACAGGTACCCGTTGGCCCAGGGCCTTCTCAAAGACTGCGACCAACTCACATGATGGACTGCGATAATATCATTCCGATAATAGACAGCAATCGAGTAATGCCTGGACGACCTCACGAAGGTGTTGCTCGTGGCGGTATGACGCCCCCTCGACACTACTATGACGGTGGGTATCGTTCTCGTACGCCGGAACTTTTGTATGGACCTTCTGATGACTATCCCTCGCGCAACGCACGCCAGCGACCGGGTTATGGAACTCCACCACTTGTTTCTTCATCATCCGTCGCGTCAAACTCTTCCGGCGGTGCGCGCTCACAAGCAAGTTCTGGAAGTTTTAATCAAGGCCCTTCGGCAGCTACTGCGAAAGAGCACATGCTCAGAATGGCTACGACTCCAGACTTCGATGCGGGTGCTTTTCGTTCTCCAAAGCGATTTCCGAAGCGTCATTTGTAATATTATGTTGAATGGTTGTGTACAGTTATTGTGTAATAATTGGTTATGTTTTGAATGTCTACTTGTGCATTACTTTATGTGGCATGGATATGGATTGGGATATAAACAATGTATTATTTGGAATTGGCATGTTTTTGACCTTGCATTTTGTAACAATAATGTACATTATATATTATTAATAATTTGTAACTGATGATCAAGTACGGAATATGATTATTACCGTGATCTTAAGAACTTAACATATTACCCGGCCCCTTCTGCTAACTGTGTCTGCTGCCCTGTATCATCTAGCTTATTTTAGTAATGCCACGTGAAAAATCACGCATAAGGCAGAATTATTCGTATTCGGAGTCTATTCTGCGAATAATTATTCGCATACATAACCTTGCTCGTATTATTCGCACCGTTTGTGAACTGCGAATAACGAATATTGCTGAAATCTGCGAATATTCGTATTCGCAACAGCCCTAAAGGAAATATGTTGTAAAACAACTAAGCTAGATTGTGATTGAGTTTAGGCGAAAATTAATGAGATATTGATGAAAATAGCTGTAACTTGGTAAGCCCATTAGACTTCAGTGGCAGTAGCTACCAAGATGGCCCCTGAACTTGAGCGGATGCTTATGCTAGAGCCAAGTCTACCTTAAACGCAGACTGCGGCTCATGCTTAGAATAATGTACCTCATTACTTGTTTCCCCTGAAATCTCATCCTACACCTTTCAGTTAGACGCTTAATCTCAGTTACGGTTGGTCGCTGAGCTATGAGTATGAACGAACTTTGGAATAATAAATATATTGTTGACATTGCATGAGTGGCATGCCATCGATCGGCCTGGAACGCCTATCATGCTCACCACGTACAACCGAATGCGAAAGATCGTGACGAGATTAGCAACGCGTATTCGCCGGTGCGATTGTTCCCTCCAGTCCCGAGGCGGGTGAACCGCATGAGTGCGTGATGAAGGGAGAAAGCGGCGGGTACGCCTCTATTGGAAGCATTCGGCGCCGCATGCATCGGGGTCAGTCGCACATGTCAACCCGGTCTTCGGTCCCGGCAGTTTCTTAAGCGACGGCTAATAAAAAGATGAGCTGACAGTCTAGGTCGTGTAGCCGTATACTATATGCCCAGCCATGCCGATGTGTAGTGTAAGAATATTTCGTCATGTAAGCCAAGCGAACGAATAAGTGGTTGCATTAGATGGGACGGCGGCTAAAGAATGGGAAGGACATATATAAATAGTCCCCTTCCCTCCCAGGAACGAATAGCACATTGACCTCCGACTTTACTACCATCCACGAGATCTTACATCTGCTCACCTTCAAGCGATCACGATGCTTCATCTCAACTGCGACGAGTCATTCCACTCGAGAGGGACCCTTGAATTCTCGATCTAGATCGGAAAACGGCTGCAAGCATTGAAAGCTGGCTGCTACGTTGCGAAGTAGTAACCGGTTCGAAAGGTTGTCGCTTGCGTGCTACCGCTTATGCGGACATTGAGCGAAATATTTTGCCTTCAAAGCTAGTAAGCAGTTTTGCGGCAAAATGTCTAAACGCACATCGAACTATACCATCGGATATACTTTGCCGCCCGAACATAACGTTCGAGCAAATGGAGGTCTAGATTTCTCATTCGACAAGTCAATAACGTCAATTGCGAAATTTTGTCGCCAGGCCGCGAGAATTGAGGGCACAAGGTTAGTTAACTGCAAACTATTCGACAACGTGGATTTGCGAATTTGTAAGTCGAGGTCGAGACTTGGTCCCGGACGTCACTGTCATTCTAGTGAATTGTTCACCAATCGTCATGCAATTATCTGAATGGCCGGATTGTAATTGACTTCAATGCAAACCGCTTAGAAGCCGTGTGATTGTGCCGTGCGAGATGCTGCGTTCAGAGGGAAGATGTGCAGAAACAAGAATCGCGATGGGAATTGCATGCGGTTCCGAGCCAAACTCACGTGCGCTTCGCCCTGTCCTTCCCCACAGATAAGTCAGGGGCCATACGCATAACTGCTTCTTCTGCCTGTCGCAAAGGTTCCACTGGCCAATTGGACCAATATACACATACGATGCTTTACGAGCATCTGCGAATGGAAGCCGAATATGTAATGGCCTCATATGTCCGCATTTGCAGATGCTGTCCGTATTCCTACCCAACATTTCCCTGATTTTCTTGCACAAAATCAGAATAGGGTAATTACAGGTTTGGGTTGTGTTTGCGGCTTGAAATCTATGCTCGAACTAATATGGTGCAGAAGTGACGATGATTTCAGTGCGGACTCTCCCCTGGGGACAAGCCGCTCGCACAGGAGATTCGGCACACTTTGCTACTTTGCAATCGCCGTGCTGCTATCTTCTCTCGTTGCTGGACTCCTCGGAGCAGTCATCGTGGTGCATGAGATCAGGCCAGGACAAGATGGGCTCTGTGATTCTTCTGGCTTCGGCTCTAGGCAATATAATTGGCCTCCCGCTGCAATTGTTTCCGTCAAAAGCAATAGCTTAATGTCAGGTGACTATATACAGAAACGGGCAGTTATTGATGAGAGCCTCTCGCCAAGGACCTTTTGCGTTCCGTGCTCCCAGTATTGATATCGCGCGCTGATACTAACAGCCGTACCAGGACATTGTTCGCCGGTGATAACCGACCGCAACGACCGATGTTCCAAATATCATGACGCCAGCTGCCAAGAAGTCGTTGGTAGCAAGAACGCTCAAGGGCGACGTGTTGGAAGCTCTTGGCAACGCGACAGCTGTTGCAGTAGATCTCTTGGAGGTTCTACTTCCAGCGTTAATTGCTCGTACAAATATTAGGGTGTCAATGCTACTTTGGCCGCTGGTCGTGTGCCTGCAACAAGTATTCCAGGTATCACGGCTCCAATTGTCACGAGGGACTTAATAACGAGCGCGAGTGCCCTCGGTGACGACGTGTTGCAGACTCTTCTCAATGCGACGGCTGTCGCCGATCAACTATTGGGAGCGGTCATTCCTGTTTTGGTTGCCCACTCAGATACTGGGCTCAACGGGACATATTTCCGTTAATCCAAGTATCTTATTATTCGTGGTCAGGGTAGGCACGGGTTTTTAACCCACGCTCACACAAATTTGAGGCGACAGCGAACGTGGTGAGTTGCTTCTAGAGGGGATATCTGGGACATCCAAACTGTAAAGGACATCGACAATTAATAATATTCTATTTGCATGACGCTTAACTTAGTTAAAGTTGATGTTAATATAATAGTCGCTCCCTATTGATTTCAAAGTCCCTATGAACAACTGAAACAATAATCCCGCTCGTCCAAAATAAGTATACCCTGAATTACCCAAAAAAGTTCCCAAAGCCAGTGTAAATTAGCGCCACTTTTGTCTATCCAAATCCATTATGCTCCGCTTCAGTGCTCATTATTTTCTAGCTCTTGTAATTTGACAAGTTCATAGTACTTGTTCTTGTTCGCCAACAATTCTTGATGGGTTCCTCTCTCCAAAACTCGACCATTCTCTAGAACGAAAATCACATCTGCTTTCTGGATTGTACTGAGCCGGTGTGCAATGGCAATAGTTGTCCGTCCCTTCGCCGCAATATCAAGGGCAGCTTGAACAATTTTTTCCGACTCATTGTCTAGTGCTGAAGTGGCTTCATCCAAAAGCAAAATTTTCGGATCACGAATAAGCGCACGAGCAATGGCGATACGCTGCTTCTGCCCCCCTGAAAATAGCGAGCCTTTCGTGCCGCACATAGTATCGTATCCATCCGGTAGAGACATAATGAAGTCATGAATGTTTGCCTGCTTACACACTTCTATCATCCGTTGGTCGGAAACCTCCGTGTCCAAGCAGCCATACTTCACATTCTCCCGCACAGTACCAGAGTATAGCGTTGGCTCTTGCTGCACGAGGGCGATATGGCTTCTGTACGCATTGATGTTGAGGGAAGATACATCTTGGCCGTCCAGCAGCACCTGCCCGGACAAAGGATCGTAGAACCTTTCAATTAATCCTACGGTGGTACTCTTGCCGC
Organism: Lipomyces doorenjongii; assembly: GCF_038497915.1. Lineage (NCBI taxonomy): Eukaryota > Fungi > Ascomycota > Lipomycetes > Lipomycetales > Lipomycetaceae > Lipomyces > Lipomyces doorenjongii. The sequence goes on along the minus strand of NW_027118110.1, from coordinate 54,554 downwards.
AGCCGGAAGCACCTACTAATGCGACATACTGACCGTTCTTGATGGACAAATTGAGACCGCGAAGAACAGGAACATTCGGACGAGTAGGATACCGAAAGTGTACATTTTTGAACTCGACATTACCTTGCACATTGTGTGGCACAATGCCGTCGTCGCTCCACGAATCAATCGCTGGCTTTCTATCGTACAATCGCTTGATGTTGCCAGCGGCGTCGTAGGCCTTGGCCATGTCGACCGCATAAGTGAATACGATTGAACCGTACTGAGATCCATTCACTATAGCAATAACGGCCACGAAGAACATAAAAACTGAATATCCATCAGTCCGGACGAGATTGCTACCATACCAAAACATGAGGCATTGGGTGAGATAGACCAGGGCTTGAGCCACACCGTAAATGGCGGCAGTGTAACTGTTCTGTCGACGACCAGAGCGATAGATTTTGTCGAGGGTTGATGCATAGGTTGCGACAATGTCATCCTCCCGGGTGAGAGCCACTACGGTCTTGATAGATGCGGCAGCCTCGCTAGCATAAGACGACGATTTACTGTATGCCTCTGTGACATTCTCTTGATGCTTCGCAAGAAGATAGAACTTATAGCAGCCAGCACCCAATAGCAAAGGCACACAGGGACTGCTGACAGCTGCAAGCTTAAGCGCGACCACTAGCCCAACTCCCAGTCCTCCAAATATCATAATCAGAGAACTAACAATTTGGCCCAAGGTGACGCCAGACAAGCCCTCAATTGCACCCGAATCTCTTGAAATTGCAAACGTAAGCGCACCAGCAGTATTTTCGGTTCTGTCGAAGAAACTGATATCTTGACGAGAAATTTGGCGTAGTGTGTGCATGCGAATGCGACGAACCAAACGTTGCCCAGCATAAGTGAATAATCCGAACGGTCATAATCGGAAAGATAAGTTCTAGAAGATATTAACCACCGGTCTAATTATGAATTGGTTTATGAGTGCATACCAATTGCTCCCATGATCAGGTAAATAATAATATCCTTTAGCAACTGTTGATTCATGCGATCCACATCTGGTAGTTCACCAAGAGCATCGACTCCGTCCGAATAAATGATGCTGTTATAAGGGTATCCAGCTGCCATGATGACCGCACAAACAAAGGCAGCAATATTTATGTTCCTCTCTGGCAAGCTAAGTTCGTAGAGAAACTTGACGAGTTCAATAAACGAGTACTTTCTTTCTTGATATCCTTTGACGTCTGGCACGAGAAAGCTTGATATTGACTTTGCAGTAATGGTGCGCGATAAAAGCAGTGCCTCTTCATCTGAATCCAAAACTTTGTCTTCTTCTGACCAACCTTCACGATCTTGAGCATCTAAAACCACAACCTTCTCGTCTAACAAATCCTCAGCAGAGCCAATTTCAAGTGCGTTATCCAAAAAGGTTTCTGTTTCATCATTTACGTGTCGCTGAAGATTCTGCGTCTGGACTAGCTCGTAGTATTCTCCACGCCTTGCAATCAATTCCTCATGTGTGCCTTTTTCGAGAATTGTACCTCTCTTCATGACTACAATCATGTCTGCATCTGTGACGGTGGAAAGGCGGTGAGCTATCACGATGGTAGTCCTGCTCTTAGACGCTCTGTCGAGTGCATCCTGCACGATCGCTTCACTGTTTGTATCGAGTGCAGAAGTGGCTTCGTCGAGGAGTAAAATTTTTGGGTTCGCCACTATAGCTCGAGCGATAGCGAGTCTCTGCTTCTGGCCGCCAGACAGCAGAAACCCTCTCTCGCCAACATGAGTGTCTAAGCCTTTAGGAAGAGAATCAATGAAGCTCATAGCGTTCGCTTGCCTGCACGCTTCCTCCACCAACTCCCGCTTCTCTATTTCGGATGCACATTCATGAGAGGTGCCGACAAGCCCAAATGCCACGTTTTCGAAAATTGTACCAGCAAACAAAATTGGCTCTTGAGACACAAGGCCTATATGTTGGCGTAACCATTTGACATTCATGTCCTTAATATCAACACCATCAACAAGGACCTGTCCACAAACAGGATTATAGAAACGTTCGATAAGGCCGACAATCGTAGACTTTCCTGATCCAGAAGCACCAACAAGCGCGACGCAGGCACCCGCTTTGATCTGCAAGTTAAAGTCTTGCATGACTATAACGTCGGGTCTCGAGGGGTATATAAATTTTATGTTTTTTAACTCGATATTTCCTTCGACAGTCGAAAGTGTGCGACCGGACTTCGAAGATGAATCAATCGCGGACTCGCGGTCAATTGTCGTATAGATCTTGTTTATGGCTGAAGTAGCAGCGGCGACCGCGCGAACATGAGGAGCAATTGATGTTATTGCCAGCAATCCTAGTACCATAGAAGGAAGAATTGTGACGACTGCAAAGAGAGAAATTTCACCCCTGGCCAGGAACTTAGCACCTTGCCAGAACACCATCGCGTCATCAAGGTATAGGCCAAGCCATGCAATACCCGTTATGGCACCAGCATAGAAACCCGCGCGCTGCGCATATTTCTGGCTGTGGCCCAACGTGTAGTCGTACTTAGCGGCCAGTCTCTCCTGATTACCGAATGCCTGAACATTTCGAATCGACGACAATATTTCGTCGATAACGGATCCACCAGAAGATGCGCCGTTGGAAGCTTGTTTGTACAAAGTTGTCATGCGAGACGACGCGAAATAGAACGACGCAACGATCAATACCGCGATGCTCGACAGTAATCCAGCCAGGCGAGGAGAAAGTGAGAACCCGACAATGAACGAGCACACGAAAGTTGAGCAAAACGCAATCAAGTACCCTAACTTCTCAGAAATTCCATCCTGGATCATCAACGTGTCGGATGAGATACGCGTCGTGATCTCTCCGGTGCCGATATTATCAAAGTAAGCCATATTCTGCTTCATAATTGACGCAAGATAATTTTTGCGAATGCGTGCGGTCAGTACTTCGCCTCGATCATTGAAGATAAACGTTGAGACGTAAGACGTGATGAACTCTACGATTGCGAAATAGATGAAATAAATCGCGTCGAAATTAGCCTGCCGTTGGAACTCGTAAGGACTGATATATTCTGGAACAAATGTATAGTTAAAGGTGCTGCTGTGGTACGGCGACTCATAGTATAGCTTTGAGTGGAATTCTGTAGTCTCGATGCTTGTGACATTGTGCAATGTAGCATTGTACCTCACAAAATTTTCATAGCCCCCGTAGATGTCATAAAAGTCCCGCGACTCAATATAATTAACAAAATTCTGAGCAAATAAACCAAACATGATCGGCATAATGGCTTTTATCGAGCCCTCGATTATAGCTAATAAAACTGCAAAAGCGACGAGCAATATATCCCTCTTTGTAGCAAATCGATAGGCTGAGAAGAATGTCGTCTTAACGTTAGGAGTCTCAACTTGTCCACTCAGGACAGCGATTTCATGAGGAGTCAGTCCTGCATATTTGTCAGTATATCCTGTCGGCGGAACCCCAACAACAGTCGACCCGCCGAGAGGGGCCAGTAAAGGCGTCTCAGCGGAGTCAACACTGGGCTTCATGGAAGCCATATTGTTCGCTTCGCCAGGACGTGCAAGGCAAGACAACCGGGGGGATATAAACAGAAAGTCGTTTGCATGATAACTCATGGCCGTTGCAGTTATCGCGCTCGTGCGGCGCAAGGTGGTTGCTTATCTTGCGACACTGCAATTATATTCAGTTATTTTCCTGCTTAACGTACTAACTTCATTAGTTTTAGCACACAATTTTCCGTGGGCCCAAGATAAAGCTACAGCACTAGTTACTCAAGCTACACCACTTCCTCTTTAGACAAAGTGTAATCACGTGACGCTAAAATAATGTAACCTCTCGTGTCTGAAATGGTGCTGCCATTTTTTATCTTCACATTGTTGGTCCCATACCGTACAAATTTTCTCTTTCTTTGGAAACAGCTCATCTAACAGGTAACCCATAAGTGGTGGCTTAGATTCATAGCGGCTGCCGGAGGAGCTCAGTTCAGGCTTCGTTGAATGACTCCTGTGTCTTGGCGTTAACCCTCAACACAGACCATCATTTCAACTTCTTGTTTTCCTTGTCTAGAATCTCCTGCCTCAAGTTCCGTACCTGTGTCGTAGCTATATCCTGAAACATCTTCTGCGACAGCACATCCAACGCAATCCCCTGCAAGCGATGCGTCCAGTATCCAAAAACAGACAATTCTCCACAGCCCACTCTATCCAGGACGGCGGAAGCCATGGCTCGCGAACTCGGCGTGAAGAAACTAGTGGTCGTGGGATTTGATGCGCTTTGCACCGGCCCCACAATCACGCCCAGCACTTCGACGTCACGTTTTTCAGCCCGCATCTCTGCGCTGAGAGAGTCGCCGAATCCTATCGCAAAGGCCTTGGTGCCGACGTAGGGAGCGAGCCAGGGGATGCCAAATTTTGTGGTGGACGAGATGTTGACAATTAGCGCGGGTTGATTATTCAATAGCAACGGGAGAAGCACCCGCGTGATGTGTGCGGAGAAGGTGGCATTGACATTGAGGACGGTCTGCATGTCCTGGAACGTAAAGTCTTGGAGGTTGGTGTATGGGCAGGGCATCATCATGCCCATGCCACCGACGTTATTGATGAGGACAGTCAGGCGCGTGGTCCCTCCGATTTGCGAGGCGATGTCGTCGATACTCGCATCGATCTGCGAAGCATCGTAGACGATGATCCTGGTCTGACGTGCAGGGTACTCGTTGAGCAGGGTCTCTTGGATTCTGCGTAGCTTCTCAGTATTGCGACCGTGCAAGAAAACATTGAATCCTCGCTTGCAGAGTTCCTGCGCAAAGCCTAGCCCGATACCATCACTGGCGCCGGTGACAAACGCCCAAGGGTCATCTTCTTCCTTTAAATACCGGGATAGCGATGAGGGGCGGATGTATATGTACACAGTCTTGACGAGTCTCGTGAGTATCAAGACAGATGCAGCAAGACCAATGTAGCCGAAGACCCTGGGTAATTCCATACCTGACTGACTGGATTTTGATGTATCCTGCGAGCTTCGAGAAAAAGAAAGGGCAGTGGTTGACAAAGCCCGCTGCAGGCCCATTGGCTGAGCCGCACGACAGTCAGCACTAATCTATTTCAGCGCGCGTGTTATCAACGACGTCATCGATCATCTTAACCGATAAAGGCCATTATTACCGCTTTATCGACTTTTACGTGCACGATATTGCTATTCATCATACCACAAAGAAATTGTCGTCAACTCGTCATCTCCGTGCTTCTATACTGCTGGGTGTGCCGCTGTCCGACCAATCAATTTTTGCCCAAGGTACTTCAAGAAATTCGAGGAATTCGATGAGACGTCCCAGGTCTGCGAGAAGACGTCCGAGATCCCTGCGAAGCGACGTTCAATAAATAGTCAATTAGATCGATTGCAAAAGTGACAAAGTGATTTATCGCGTCGATCGGACAGTCTTGCAAGATGCCCTTAATCTGACCTTGTCATGTACTTGTTAGTGAAAACTTGTAGTGAAAATATTCTTGTTGGTACAGTTTGAATTTCTTTGAACTTCTCCACATATGCAAGGCCATCGTCCTCGTTTAGAGAAAAGATATTAAGCACGTCTGCTATTACATCAGCTCAATAATATTTGCTCACATTAAGCTATCAATTAGCTTTTACATGAGTACACAAACAATTAAGTTTTGTGCTGAATTTTTTTTTTTTTTTTTTTTGATTGAAAAAGCCGATGCATTAGCAACTACATGAGCTGAAAACCAATTGCACAAGTAAACTATCTGTTTATGACTGCTGCAATGTATGCAAGCTTAGTCATCACCTTGAAGTGCATGTATGTGGGTAACTAAAAGTTGTTTTCAGTTGCGGCCATACCAAGAAGAAAACACAGTTCCCCGTCCGATCAACACCAGTTAAGCTTCTTTGGGCCTACTTAGTACTGCGGTGGGAGACCACGCTGGAATCGTAGGTGCTGCAATTACATTTGTTTTTTTGGATTCCATTTGTTTCTCAATGAAAGAATATTATTGATATAAAATTATAACTTACGGGAACTTCAGAATTAATTTTTAATGCATCTAATACTTTGGTATCCGATGTCGATTTGCAACGCACTAGCCACATTATTGCAGCCACAGGGGCTAGACACTAGTGCAAAATAGATTTAGCTGATGTCCGACTTCCCAAATCTCCCAAAATTTTTGTAAGTTGACTTAACATAATTAGACCAACGTTGACAGCAGAGTTCTGTTCAGAAATCTGGTGTAGAAATATTAAATCATGCCGAAAAGAAGGAGAGCTGCTCTATTGCCGTCCAATATTGCACTTTTGCAGAACTTGATTCGGAGAGATCCTGGGTATGTAGGAGAAAACTGTTGCAAGGAGACCAGTTATGCGTGAGTGGTGCTAATATTTAATAGATCTTATAAAGAGGAATTTCTGGTCCAATATAGACATTACGCCACGCAAAAGGAAATCCTTGCCACTAATCCAGGTGGGTTTCACGACACAGAAGCATTTCTCGATCAAATCGGGTTTATAGCGCAGGTTTGTACATGCTACCCCAATGAAACCAAAGAATATCCGGAAGACCTCGCGGATCTTCTCAGGAAACATCATACCGTCTTACCGGTTGAGCTGCGTGAAAAGATAGTGCAGTCATTGGTGTTATTGAGGAATAGAGGTAGCATTACTTCTGAAAGATTGATTCAGATTATTTTCCCGCTGTTGACAACTACGAATTCAAAGACGTTCAGGAAGGACATATATGCCACGCTTGTGCGGCTATTGAAGCATGCGAACCGTAATACGAAGGCACCGAAATTGAACAGAATTGTTCAGACGCTTCTATTCACATTGCTTGAGTCTTCTGATGGTGCAGCTGCCGCGCCTGATGGACTATGGGCTGCGAAGCTTACTCGTGAGTTGTGGCGACGCTCGATCTGGGATGACCCTCGGACTGTAGAGATTATGAAACAGGCAGCGTTACATGGAAATACGAAGGTTGCTATCGCGGGTGTTAGTTTCTTCCTCGGGGTCGATCGCGAGCGGGAGAAAGCCGAACGAAAGAAGCGCGGTTTGGTGGATGAAGATAATAGCAGCAACGCGAGCAGTGATGATGACGAGGGGGACAAGCCTCAGGTTGCTGGAATTAAGCATCGCATTGGTGTTAACAAGAAGACGGGAAAACGCGCTCGTAAGCTTGAAGCTGCTATGCGGGCCATGAAAAAGGTGTGCCGTTTACGAGTATATTTACGAGTAATCAAGTTGACGCTAATCTGACTTAACAGAAAGGAAAAGGAGCGGCGCTCCCCACTCAATTGAATTTCTCTGCAATTCATCTCCTTCATGATCCGCAGGGATTCGCAGAGCGTCTTTTCGGCCAGACGTTGAGTCGTGGCAGTGGCAATAAATTTACTCTCGACCAGCGAATTCAGGTTCTTAATTTGGTCTCACGATTGATCGGTGTGCACAAACTCTCAGTACTCGGTGTGTACTCGTATCTGTTGAAATATCTCACTCCAAAGCAGCGAAATGTGACTCAATTCATGGCTGCCACGGCGCAAGCATCGCATGATCTGGTGCCACCGGATGTGCTGTCACCAGTGATTCGAAAGATTGCAGACGAATTTGTGTCTGATGGTGTTTCAGCCGAAGTTGCCGCGGCCGGACTCAATACTATCCGAGAAATCTTGACTCGAAATCCACTCGCTATTGAAGCTGATTTGTTGCAAGATTTGACTGCGTATAAAGGGTCCAAGTCCAAGTCCGTGATGATGGCTGCGCGTAGTTTGATCGGTTTATACCGTGAAGTTGCGCCTGAAATGTTATCACGGAAAGATAGGGGCAAGATCGCGTCTATGGAGATGAGTGCAAGCGCTGCAGCTGGTCAGGCGAAGAAGCTTCAGTACGGAGTTGAAAACATAGTTGTGGGCATTCCTGGGTTGGAGTTGTTGGAGCAATGGCGAAAGGAGCAGGGTCTAGATAAGGATGATGAAGAGGATGCTGCAACTAAGGAGGCTGAAGATGATGACGACGCTTGGAACATTGACATTTCTGATTCAGAAGCGAGTGAGGGAGGCTGGATCGATGTGGAGAGCGACATCGAGTACAATGTTTCGGATGATGAGGCTGGCATTCAAGAACACCATGCTGACTCTGAAGACGACGACGACGATAGTGACAATGAAGAAAACGCGGAAGAGAAGCAGCCAGAGGCTAAGCGTGTGAAGATGGAAGGTGTGGTGCAGACACTTATGGCGACCAAGATTCTTACTCCCGCTGATTTCCAGAAGTTGGAGGAGCTACGAACAAAGGCCGGCCTGGATAAAATTCTACACGGAGGAAAGGCCGCTGCCACTACGCAACACGAGGATACAGTTGATGCAACATCACTTCTCGGGCCCAAGACCGGAAAGGCGAATAAAATGGAGCGCATGGCTGCTGTTATGGAGGGCCGTGAAGATCGCCAATTTGGTCCGAAGAAGAGTAAGAAGGATAACCAGCCGCACAGTACTACGAACAAGGAGAAGGCGCGAAAAAAGAACTTTATTATGATGATCCATAAACGAGACGTGCAAGGAAAGAATAAGAAGAGTTTGCGCGATAAGCAGAAAGTTTTGCGAGCGCATATAGAAAAGCAAAAGAAGTCAAAGGGAAAGCGTTAGTTGTGTATTTGTATTTAGTTCTTATAGACAAAACCTTTTGTATAACTCTGTGGAATGAGGTTACGGTAGACAATATCATATTGAACATTGAAACAAATGCTGGCCCATGATCATCCAATAATATGAGTCAAGCAGCTGAGTCTCTGGTCAATGTTCTAATGACTCAATGAGTATGGCTCGCTCACGAGAAAATATTGAATGGGTTGCAAAGCTAATGACAATTTCATCGTACGATAGATTGGCCACCGTAATGGTTTGATCATTTATAATCAGAGAACAGCGTGGAGAACAGCGTGGTAGTTGTGTATGCAGAAGTTTGTCTTGAATAAACACAAGACGCTAAACCGCTTTCGTGTCTAGCCGGGAGTAGTACATGCCTGCAAACGAGCATATGACGTATGCGATGATTAAGCTATAGTGCGCACGAAAAAACCGGCTTGCTAGCGCTATACTACCGGCCTCAAAGTTGTTAATTTACAATAAATATTTAGGAAGATCCAGCCGCTGATAAGTAGTGCTGTAGGATGTTTGGTTCGTCCGCGTATTCGTGGAGTCGAGCGATATAGAGGGTTGGGCGGCGTTGGTGGCTGAGGTTGCAGTACATCTGCAACGATGATGCTGGATTGTGTTTAAAGTGGTTCTTCGGTCCAATTTCACTAGATCGAAGTTCATGCGTGGGCCCCAGCCGCGTCTAAGTAGTTGTTATAAGTCTAATAATCCGAGTATTGGTTATTTCACCTGTTGTGCCTGTCATACCTCCCACGATGGCTGAGACTTCGTCGTCGCTGCTCTTCGACCCTCAACTCGACACTTCTTCAGCGCCCGCTACGACTGCTCCTGTGTCGGCCGCATGCCTTGCCTGTCGCTCACGTCATCTCAAGTGCGATGCCGGAATTCCTGTTTGCCAACGTTGTCGTGAGAACACTCGCGAGTGCGTGTATGTCAAGTCTCGACGTGGATGGAAGGGTACCACAAACCGTGACTCCAGTCATCTGAACGCCTCTGGATCTGCTTTTGGCGGGGCAGTCAAACGAGGGATAGAGAGAGAGGATGGCTTGTCGGTCGATTCATACAGCTCGAGCCAGTCACAGGCAGGCTCTAGCAGCTTGTCACCTTTATCATCGTCAGGGCAGATGAATCCTTCATTAGTTGATCTATTCTATTACTACTTCCACAATTCTCACCCTATCATGATTCCAAGTGGTTTTTACAGTCAGTTGCTATCCAGCTCATATGACATAGAAACAACGGACCTTATCCACAACTTGCTCGTCCCCGTGGTCCACTACGTTGGATCGCTGTACGTCAGGAACGGGAATCGTGCGCTGTACAAGCATGCAGTTGAGAAAGTCATATTTGGCGATCCAGTCACTATTACCGGTCCGAATCGTCAGTGTCAGTTCATTATTCCTCCATCACCTATATCGGTCATGGCACTCTTACTCTACGCAATCGTCATTCACGGCGAGAACGAGCAAGAGAAGTCCATGGCCGTGAAAGATCACGCTGTCGACATGGCATTGTTTCTCAACATGCACGATCTTGCCTTTATAGACAGTTATCTTGACAAGTCGTTTCTCAAACATAAATCTGTTTTTCTTCCCGTTTTAAAAGAGTCGTTGCGGCGAACATTTTGGATGCTATTTGTTATGGATGGATGGATGAGTGCGTTACATCGACGGCCGCCTTCCAAATTGATGAGTGTGGTACCTACGATGGACTTGCCCTGCGAAGATGACGAGTACAACGTCGGCGTATGTAGCAGTTATGGATTGCATCAATGAATCCAGCTAACACAGATTTAGAATATTCCGGAGACTCATACACTGCAGGAATTCGACGATCGCGTATTCGCGGACAGGCCGCCCAAATTCTCGTCATTCAGTTACCTGATCGATGCTATAAGGATTATGGGCTCAGTCATGGTCACGCTGGCCCTGAGCAACGAAAGGAATAATGCCGAAGCCGCCGAGTTAGCAGACACAAGTACATCTGTCTGGCTATTACACATCCCAGAATCGAAGAAGACCCTTCTCAGACCGGCATCTAACCGGCAAGATCATTTTGAGCATTCAGGTCTCAATGACAGCGGTGATTCCCAGGAAGTCGATGAACTAATGATGCATGCTTTCATTATCATCAACAATGGCCTCATACTTGTGCACAAGCCACTGTCCCGACTTGCGATGGCTCCGAATGAATATGAGGAGTACGAATCGTATTGCGTCACTCCTCGTTCCTTGTTAATATCTTTCCGAGCAAATGCCTTAGCAAATGACAAGCGGAATTTCGCTTCTGGACCACTGGATAGTAATTCGTTGGGTGTACATACTCTCAAGTGTATGGCTTCGGCTGATACTTTGTCTCGGCTAATATCTATCTCTCCTGGCACCGTCAACCGGAGATCGCCATTCTTTACGTGCTCCGTGACCCTTTCGCTTCTGGTGCACTTGACGGCATGCGTTTGGGTTTTCTATGGTCCGTCTGCAGAAAAGCAACGGTCGATGGCGAAGGAGCGCATAAAGTTAGGCATCGGTGCGTTACGGGCAATGAGCGAGAACTGGAGCACAGCACATCATGTCCTCGGGCAAATTAAGGAGGCTGCCCAGATTGTCTTTGATCAGCATCGGTCCGCAGATTTGTTCTTGCGTGATGTCAAAAAACGTAAGACGGTGCAAAGTATGGTACCGGCTGTCTTGGATGCAGAACCGCAATTTAGATCGACTACAACAAACTCAAAGGGTACGATCATGCCATTTGATACAGATGCAGGAGTACCTCCGTCCGGCACTTCAACCGAAGTACCGCTACAAATGGATTGGTCTTACATTCCCGCAATGGACAGTTCCAGTGGCAGCAGCGAGGGCGATAGCCATAGCAGTACAAGCAGCACTGCGGGCTACAGTCCCTCATTGAATGTCGACTCTTCGGTGCTATATCAGGGGTCGCAGGGCCAATCGCCGCTACAACAACTGTATGTTGGTCAGACATACCCGATGCTCTCCGAGGTCGACCAGGCGATCCTGCAGCACATGTCGATGCTTCCGGATCCACTCATATCGGAGGATGAGCTTTTCCGGATAATTAATGAACCAAATTTGGTCGATATGTACAAGCATAGCGCGCCCATTAATATGTCGGACTGGTAAACGTGCAAGTTTAGAGTACAACATTTCGCAAACTGCATATCACATGATTAATGCAGGTGCGATTCTTATCTCCGTTTGTAATTGGATTGTAATTGTTTAGTTATATGTACGCTTGTAGTTTGAACTGTAAGATAATAGCAATAGTTGTTCGTCTATCCTGCTGACGGTAGAGATTTCGCAATCACTGTCAGACATGTGATTGTGAGATATGATATTGGAAGAAAATATTCGTACAAAGGACGCGTCATAATACGCCGGCTTAAATATTAACCTGTTTAGGAAGGGTATATTCAGATTGCTACATAAGATAGGGAGGAAGGCATCAATAGACCTTTATCTATCATACAGCAAACTTCTTACCGCCTCCATCTTCAATTCCCCTTTCATATCCTGTCTATCTATAGTTCTATATCCTAATCTTATCACAACCGGAATCAGCAGAAAATTCATCCAAGCTTTCATCGGATGTAGAGGTCCGGGAAGGGAAATTGGAAGGATATAAGATTGCCTGAATCTCCGTCATATCTCGTAGTTTATATTCTAAATATATTGTATGCAGCTATCCAAAGACATATTCTATACTGATCCCCAACGACTTGTAACTCAACACAAAGATGGAGGATCGTACGAGTACTCTCCGCAGCTGACCAAAAGCACACGGAAGACCTCAGATGGCTAAGGGCGGCGAGAGACCACTTAGCTATTCCTGCCTCTGAAGTCTCCATCGAGAGGATGTTCAATAAGGGAACGGACATCCTGAAAGATATTCCATGAAGGGCGAATCGATGAGAATGCTTATGTTGATGGACAGCATGCATAAGTTGTGATGTTAGAAATATTTAGAATGTCTTTCGCCAGACATATGCTTCTACATGTAATATTGTAACCTTTGTTGTCAGTGAAATGTACTCACATTGCAGTGATTTTATCGTAAAATCCTTGTATGACGCGACAGATATCGAACCAACTTCCCACATCTTTGTCTGGGCCATTCCTGACTTTCTCTATCCGCCATAATATGGCGGATTTGGATCCGCATCCGCATCCGCATCTGCATCCGCCAAATCCGCCAAATCCGCCAATCCGCTTACAGCCCTAAATGATGAATACGAATAAGGAATTTTTATTCGTCCACACCCTTAATTACTGTTGTTTTTTATCATAACTTATTGGATGTACTAATTATTTCTGTTAAATCCCCAAAATATAATCATAGCCCTTCGCAAGGAAATATACATTATCAACGTAAAACAATACTGCTTAGTCAGCGACTTTAGGCAGCGGTTGCTACATGTATGGCGACTTTAGTGGTTTTAACAGTTGCGGCCATACCAAGAAGAAAGCACAGTTCCCCGTCCGATCAACACCAGTTAAGCTTCTTTGGGCCTACTTAGTACTGCGGTGGGAGACCACGCTGGAATCGTAGGTGCTGCAATTACATTTATTTTTTATGTTACAATAATTTTTAGAATTTGAGTTGCTAGATGACGAGTAAAAGTCGTTTACAGGGACAGCGACCGAATTATGCATGCGATTTGATCCAAATTGCTTCTCAACCTTGACTGCTTGCACAGCCAGGAATTAAGACTCCAAAAGGGGGTCATTAAAGTTGACTTTAAGTGCCAGCTAGTCGGCAACAGAGTAGTCTTGTCCAACAATCTTATAGAGCCAAGGTGGACCTGCATTTTGCTAGCTGAAATAACACTTTTGTGAACTGCTGCCGCGACCAGGCAAATCCACTTTGGGCAACAAACAATAAACATTCAGATTGATAGGCAACAGCCATCCAATCAGATACGAACATGGCAAGTGTTAATTACCAAAAATTCCGCTAGGTGTTCTCACCCTTGAAAATTAATTGTGACAAAAGATGTCGCCGCTCATTCGAACGTTCAGCCACGTTCTCGCGTGAGCCGCAATCAGTAGTTCCAAAGTATCTAAGCCTAAGCGTACTCGCTTCAGCCACGTGGCTGCATGCGGCTTGCGGTGCAGCATTGGTGCAACACTTTTTTCTGCTGTTCGTGCCTGATATCCATCCATACGCAAAATCACTGAGTAAAAAGGCGAAATACTGTCAGGTTTTAGTCGTCCTGCACCACTATAGTTTCAATATTCGGACGAAATTGAAACTGTAAGGATACTAGGTACAGGAAAAATAAATTTATCCGATAATATTCAAGAGGAACACAGCAAGCATGACCTCCATCCGCGACACATATTCGTACGATCCGTATTACATTGGTCCGCGAGATCATCCGGCTGAAGATCCATATGAGCGTACTGGATCGCCGGTGTTATCTGACGACTTGGTATGTAGTAATATTTTCTGGCTATTGTTGAATGCGGTGGTTCCGGTGGTTCCGGCAAACTTGTGAAGAATCGAAGATCTAGTGGTTATGAAATATCTGATGCTAACAAGTCATGATAGGATAATGAGGATAGTCAGACCATGCTCCCGTCGACAACACGCGATGGCCGCAACCAGACATACTCGTCTGTCCCACACTCTTCAGCATCTTGGCAGCCGCCAGCGAGATACACCGACAACCCATCATATGTGCCGTCGCCGCGTCAGCAATCACGAACGAATCAGTCGGCTTCTTACGGCACCTATGAAAGCGGTGATCCCTTTGCCGACCCACCATCTCGCCCAGAGAGATACTACAGCCATGGCTCGGCTCCGTCGCAGCCGTATAACACGGCGCAGTCGGGTCGGGGCTTCGATCCCGAGAAATACTCGCCCCGGTCGCGTATCTTTGGCATGCAGCGTCGCAACTTCATCATTCTTCTCTGTGTAGCAGCTGCTGTGATTGTCGCTATAGTCGTCGCTGCCACTGTGAAGGACGTCTCGCACCTCATGTCCAATTCGACATCTAGCACGAGCGCGCTTGATGACGTTGATGCCAAGGGAATTTTGAGCTCGTCCGCGACTTCAGAGACGACGACGTCATCGCTGACGGCCGCACCGACAGTGTTTATGGGATGGCACAATTCTACAAATTCTACGTACATATACCCGAATTCTACAGTTACTGCGTCGACGACAGCGGCGCCGTCTAGCAACATTACCAGGCAGTACTATTTTTGATAGAAGAAAGCATGATTACGTGTCAATCGGGCGATGAAATATGCCGCCAAGACAGAGAAAAACATTGACAAGACAATTTAGATGGGATCTAAGTATACTTATTAGTGGCGTTTTTGTGCGTAACAATATTTTTCCTTCAGATTTCGTGATATATGTATCGAGTGCATCGCTTTGGGGTTTATTCTATTGGGTTATTACAGGATTATAGATCAAGTCAAACAAGTATGGTACTAACGCGAGGATATATGAATAACAATATATGGTAATTAGACTAAACCTGGTACTTTTAATCAACTTATCTGTAAAAAGTATCTAAATGGCAAAACAATAGACGCAATAAATCCGGATCCCACAACCCCCATAAAGCAGGCAAAGCAAAGGAAACTAGCAAGCCAAACCTCAGCAAACAACTATTTTAACACTGCTAAGGATATGCAAGAATGGTTTAAAAAATGAAAATAATTATATGCAATTATTATACGGATATCCTTCTCACCGTCGCACTGGCGGATACGAAGAGTGGGATTGTGTCGATTGAGCAGGATATGAATGAGAATTATGTTGATGATGTCCATGTTGTTGCGGCTGCGGTGCCTGTTGTGTCTGAGGTTGGTTCGGCTGAGTTTCCAAGTATTGGACAATCTCGTGGATCTCATGCTTAGCTGGTAACAGCGAGTCTGCGTTTTTGGCCGGACACCGTATCACAACATTATCTATTCGAGACACGATGCCCAAATCCGACACCTGTTCAAACGCATTCGAGAACTTGACGAATACGTTATATTTCCGCATTAGAGTCTGGATCTGCTGGCCACCTGTACCGATTATCGAGCGATGGTACGCCTCGGGAATGTAAAATGAGATCTCTGCCGGCAGCTCTTCTTCCAACAGTTGCATACCAAACAACGCCGCGGCGTAGTTTGTAGAGACCAGATCCACGAAAAAATTATACTCATTAAATGGCTCGAATTTGATCCACACGTGCGCAGTGCTCATGATCCGGTTGACTTTACCGTTCTTTTTGCCCGCGATAAATTCTCGCTGGTCCACAGAAAGCTCTATCCTAAATCGAACTTGGTGGCTCTCACTCTAGAAGATAGTAGCGGTCAGCATATATCAGGCTCGGAAGATATCAGTAAAATGTCCAAACCTACCGGCCAGAACGGTAATCCGCGGATTTGGGACACAGCCGATTTTGCGGCATCGGCATCGCCAGTGACATCAAACGTGCACTTCAGAAACGAAATGTCAGCCCCGCTAGTCGAAGATATCCGTTCTAGAGCTTCGCGGATGGCCGAAACTGGTGGAAGATTTCTTGGCTGTATTAGGTATCCCTTGTCATCAGCTCTACCCTCATGGATCCAGTATCCGGCTGAATAAACGTCACAAGCCTGCGCGTCGCGTTAGAGGCGAAATCCAGTCACCGTACCGCTTGAGACTTACAAGTTTAGCAACGGCACGGATTGTTTTCTCGACAAAAATATGGGAAGGGCATTGCACGCTGACTAGTGATCTTGCAGCTCCAAGGTTTGGAAATTGAATAAAAGCCCCTGTATAAATATTAAGGTGTGCCTTCTATCAGAGTCTATCTCAATAAATCCACTAACCATTTTGTCGTGAGAGCTCTTCCAATTTGTCTAAGGAACCTAATAGCAAAAAATCAATTTTGGCAAACTGGATGACAAAATCTTTGCTAAAAACGGGCACTTTTCTTATCTATATCGTCACACATTAGAGGAGCTGTACAAGAGCCGGTATGAGGGCTGGAATTACCAGAGTCTCGATCATTTCTCGTGCATTGTCCACATCAGTCTCTTGGCCCACAATGTAGATCTCATCATAGTCTCGCCGGGCATGGTTTTCGTCCACTGACGAATGCACCCTTGGGAACAGAGTTGGTGTGTACAGTTTCGTCCCTGTGTCGTGGGTAACTTTCTGGAAATTGACTTGGTCTCTGCCTGCCAAAAGTGGATGAAGGGATAGAGGAACGCTCATTCTGTCGATAAATAGTCCATTCTGGCGAGTCGGTTAGCTTTGGTTACAACCCCACATATCTAGAGAGGTTATGCATACCATCTCATCAATCATCAGCGCCATTCGCGTCTTTGCAAATGCAATGCTATCCAAGTCGCCATATGCGAGAATGTGATATGGTTTCCATATATCTTCTAGTTCCAGAGGCGAAGGATTTTGTGGTTTAAGCGATGGGTCGAGGACTTTTGTGACAAATATGGTGGTCGATGTATACGCCGCGATAGCTTCTAGTTGGTCTCGCACTTTTGGCTGAAGCTTGCCCTGGGTGTCAAGTAATTGGAAGGTGTCTATACCGACGTGATCGATGCCCTGCATGACTACATATCAGTATTAACCTTATGAGGTCTGCTCATATTTATGCTCACGATTTCATAGTACTGTCTCAAGACCTTGGCGCGCTCAGTTAGAACTAAAGCAGACGGCCCGCTCATGGTAATGGTTGCACTTTTGCATGATCGTTTCTCGACTATTACGAGAGCATTAACGTTCCGTTCTTCATTAATTGCATCCACGGCCCTGCGAATTCCACTCAAGTTGTCAAATGATCTGACTGGCTCATTGCCGTCGGCTGGATGAGAACGTTGTGCCTTCAAGGGATCATTCCACAGCTTGAATCCGTCACATGACGTAAACACCACATCAACTGGTTCTGGCTCCAGTATCATGAGATAAGGAACTGAAAATGAAGCAGTCATTGTATCGTATGAGTCCATTTTTGCCGATGCATGGGATACGGTCATGGTTGACGGGAGATCAATGGTTGATTGTTGTGTCATATGATTTGAGATGTCCTTCAGCAAATTCGCTGCACCGAACCCTGACATCGTCCAGACCGGTTGCTTATCTTGACCTATCAAGAGACCACAATGGTAGATGATTGAAGAACGGTTGGTGGAATGTGGCAGCAGTGGCTGATCGACTGTCGCTACAAAGACGTTGACGTGATGGTGTGTGTTGTTGCCGCACGAAGAGCGTGGTGTGTTTGCTCAGCTTTTGATCAATTCGGTCGCATGTCGTCGTCACGGCACCGCATGTTCGCCGACCAAACCTACAAATATTTTATCTTGCATGTGAATTTGAATTACGTAGCAGTCCGATAGATTAGTTTACCGGCTTGACAAATTATGATTAGCGTTGCCATGATAAGACACAGCTTAATTGGACTATCTTCTAAACACAAATCTCGAAATCAACAGCTGGCTACTGAATTTGCATAAATGACCGTTGTTGTCTCAGCGATGTGTCGGATGTCGCACTATACAGTCTTCCGAGACTCTCGGATTCATATCTAGATTGTGCTGTTCAAACGACTTCAGCGAAGGACGATGTTGTTTTTGACAGACAGTTTTGCGGTTTTTTAGTTAGCATGTCGCGGCATGACAAGTGCTTTCTGGGCTCACTACTCAAATTAAGGTGATCACAGAAGCAAAATTGTTCGGTCTCACGCATTGATGGTCTCACTAGTGAACAACAAGCGGGATACTGACTATATCGGGGCAACCCGGTGCGAAGAATGCTAGCACGATACTATCGCCGTGATCTGAGGCTAGATTTGCGATAACATCTAAAATGCAAAACGAATAATAATGGCATTGGGAGGCTCTCAATTAGCTGTGAACATTCGCAGTCCAGCCTCACAATTGTCACCGGACTTCCACGGACTCCGGGGGGACTCAACTCCGACAACGGACGAATGGGACCCCTAACCCAATTATTCTTCGCTAGCCAAAGCCAGGCTTAGCCTGCCAGCCGCTGTCAGAACACAGGGCTAATGAAACCCTAAAGCGTATCTCGAAAACGTCATTTTGCAGTCAGCCCAAACTGACGGACTTGAAGTGGCTACACGGCAACCACCAGCTAGTTGTTGTGCGTACATCTAACGAGATGCTCAATACTACAGTGCAGACTATTGGCAATGAGAAGTCAAATGAATTATTGGAGATTGGCCGTGGAGAATGGCGGTTATTCTCACTGAGTTGTAGGGTTCCAAAATCGCTGTTTCGATAGGGTTCATCGAAAAACGCAGTTTCGCCCAGCGAACGATGACGTCGTTTGACGTTTTCGAACTGCCGGGGGGCCCGGTAGTATCCCAACTTTGGTGGTCAGCGTGCCGCCAAACTCGCGGACCCCACTTGAAAATATTCGAAACGCACTAACATTCTTTTCTTTCGTTCCTCTTGCATTTGCTCGTTTACTATATTGTTGTGCTAGTACGGGCCCTAGTTTGTGCACCCTCCTCCCTTTACCGAATCAGGATAATCAAGCTATTCGAGGGTACAAAGTCCTCGTGCCAGATACTACCCTCAGCTGCTTCATTGTCACCTATCCGATCTGCCCGCCATATTATCTTTACGTTCTCCCCGACTCTCGCAACTCACTACACTCATCCCTCTATTTGCGCGACAGATCCTTCCGTGAAGCGCTCGCGGCATTGCCAATGAATAAGTCGTTCTTCCAGTACTTGTCCCAGTGCCGTCTCAGAAGCGACACGATCTGTCCAGATTAAGCTGTTCGATCTCTAGCTGTGAGCTCATACATGACCTCGACACTAGGTGTAAGTACCCTTCTCATGCCGTTGCGCGTATCTATCAGTAAACGCGTTTCTAATCGTCTCAGCATCGCGACGTCGAGAATTGGTCTCGCCAGGTCGTTGCTCCTCCACCGCCTTTGATCCTCAGAAGGACTAGTACTGCGTCAATCCCGGGCGCCCACGTACGCCCAAAATCCGCATCATCGACATCGACGCATAAGGGTCGACCGAACGATACGCCGCCACTGCAGACGAGCGAGACCTTCTTTGGTAACGCTCCGCATCATACAAAATCCATGCTGCGTATGGAATGCAGCACGACGCCGGCACCTTCGCGAAGGGTGTCACAGGATGGTTACTCGTACCAGCATAGACTGTCGCAGGACGACGGATACGTACCTGGTTCGCTGGCTGTTGCCGCCGCTGCCATTTCTGCCATCGCCGAATCAGCAGCAGCAGCAGCATCGTCAGCTCAGGATGGGAATGATATCCAAATGCGCAGGAGCCTTAGTTCGATGCGAAGTGTACCAATATCGCCAATGACCAGTTACGAAATGGACAAGCACCCGCGTACGAGTTTACCTGATAAGCCTCGTCAGCGCAAGCCTAATAATGGACCACATCATCATCATCACCACCACCACCATCATCATAATCATCAGCGTCTTCAACAACGTGGCCGGCAGCATAATGCTGAAGACGAGGATAAATATATTGAACAGGACGATAACGAAGCTGAGGCTGACAACTCTATAAGACAGCACAGACACAGACATGACTATTATAATAGCCGCCATCATCACCATCGCCACAAGCACCAAGACGAGTACTATTATGTAGACAGTCCTAGTGATCATGAGTATTCTCCGCCATATATCACTGATGAGACTGCTGATACTCCAGGCACTCCGTTATCGATCACAGATTCCTTTCCGCTGTCGGTAAGTACGTCGCCTGAAGTCGCCTTCAGTCCAGTCTCCGCGACGTCGCCAATAAGATCCCACATGAACTCGACTTCAAGGCCTGCGAGCGCGCAAACCTCTCCCTTTTCAGTACATTCCGTCCGCCGAAATACTTCAATCTCGGAAACGACTGGAGCGCCCCATGGCGACAATCCCTTATCCCTGCGCGAAGTCCCGATAGCTTCGTCCTCCTCATCGGTGATCTCACACCAAGTCGCAAACAACAAGGAACGGACCACCGCCGTTAAAGGGCCCAAGTCTAAGAAGTTAGGGGGCTCACCTCAGTGCTGCGTTATATTGTAAGATGAACGACTAGTCTGCTATTTTTTGTACATATTAGGGAAATGTGATATATTAATGATGTCGTTAATATTGGCTGAGATATGCATTGGCGGAATTTTAATAGATCAGTTATCTGCGTCAAATATCACACAATGTTATACAATATGCCAGGAAATACCATCTAGTAGCCGCACTGCATCATATCCACCAAGGCATAGAGACAGATACCATTGGTACCCTATATTGTACCCAGTAAATATCTGCCATTTAAACTGAAAACAGAATATGTTGGCAGTCAGTAAAAGAATGAAATAATTAGCGTAGACAAAGAAACAGCAAGTATAAGCCTGCATCTTGGCCATCGGTTGCGGGGTAAAAATTGTGTATGATAGCCAGCCTGCTGCAATTCCGGTTGCACGCTTCTCATTGGCTGACTGTTGCAATAATCCCTTACCCCATGTATTCACATGTACTGGTGAGCGGCGTTCTGCTCAGTCCAATTGATATGGGCCGCCGGCTATTATCTCTCCAAGTAAACATGCCTCTAATTGATTTCCTCACATACTTGGAGCTGTTGTCGTTTTTCCGATATTGCCGAAAGCGACTGTACGATATCGGCATTCCTCAAGTCTGCCGATTGCCGGTTGCGATTATAACAGCCGGAATGTCACGATATCGGCAAATCGGCAGTCAACACAGTTAACTGTTTCACATTTACTTTAGGATCGATCTACGTATACAACAAGAAACCGGCGCACAATTGGCACTTTTAATCACATTGAGCACTAAATGAGTTTGCATGACGTTACAATAAGAGAAAGAAAAAGATCCTTACAAAAGTATCCCCAGTGTGGGAATATCGCAGAGCCATGGGTGACCCAACTGTCATTTTTGAGCAGATAATTGTCAATAACAAACAAAGGTGTAGAGTATGGAGCTTCCTAACGGTACCTGCCTTTTTTGATAACAAGTCTATATCCGAGAGGTACTTCAGAGTTTGGCTTGGCATGGAGGCGCCTGAGCAGATAAGTCTGGTCAGCACAAAGGTGGAATGGGGCAGAGATAAATTAAGAGATATACTTTGTTGTGCTTCAGAAACTCAAACTGTTACAAATTTGGGATCGGCGGACTTGCTCCTCCATCTGACTCTCACACATTTTCTAGTGGAGAAAGGCACGCATCTCGGTAAATCCAAGAGGCACAATACGGACTTCCAATAGCGGCTGCGAGTAGTGAGATAATGGTGGGTGTTCAGTGACCTCGATGTTGATCGGATACGCTCCAGCTTCGTGAACATTACTGGGAGACATTACTGGAACAGGACAGTGACGACAGTTATTGTTTCGGTGCAACTTTCGTATGACAACGAGGGGTAACCACAAACCAAAACAGTCAGCTACTGTCGTAGAAACGAATATACGTGTCAGAGAAATACCTCTTTCTGCTGCAGTGCCGATTCAGGATGAGTATTACTCATCAGAAGCGCAAGTGACTTGTTATAGCCAGAATCCATGTTATCCTCCGACGCAGTAGATACATCATTTGCGTCCGTAAATGACATCGTGCTTGATCTCAGTTACTGGCACGGTCGAATCTCTCGAACTGTCCAATTTACTTTGTTCTTCTGACTGATCGCAGATTGTATTTATTGTATTTATATTGTCAGCTCTTCCCTCATCCGATGAGGCTCCACCGTAAGGGTCCAAATAAACGCTATATAGTCCTAGCCTAATCTGACGCGTGGGATAACAAATTCTACAACATGACATGGCAATGTTGTAGCCATTGATGAAGCAGCTGCTTCATGTTCCTAGAAATTTTCAAGCTAGAGTAGGACTTCGCATATTCCGTCTCAACCTAATCAGCACACCTTGCTCTCTTCTAACTTATCTATATTGCTTGAGATGATTTGAATAATCACCGTAAATGAAAGTGTGTCCGATTGGCGCGGGGTAACACCACAAATTTTTCGCCTAGAGATGGTAAAATTTTTTTATTACTGATTCCTTCTCACTATTTATGAGCTGTCCTGTATAAAGCATTTCTGCATGCTAAGTGAATAAATTCACGTATGATAGATCAGTTGGGTTTGGACATACTCTGTATTGTTGTAGTTGTGGCGGAATGTGGGGCGGAGATCACAGTCACAAGCTATGGGCACCGCCGCAGTGACGTCCCACCTGTCGTCCGCGGCTTCGCCTCTTGGGTCTTGTCGCGAAGCATCGTCTTTACCTACCCCCAACATTACACTTCCTCCCGCAATTAGTTTCGATTTTTCGAGTGATTCTGCAGTAATAAAAGCCTCTATCGACTGGGTGTTTTGATCCGGAAATAGCTAAGGAAAATTCGTCGATCGGATCGTGCCCTTTACCGTTGGTTTTTTGAGCCCACCATCGCCAACTGTGTGTCTGCTCTGCAACTAGTGAACGATCAAGAAGGAGCAGATCAGTCTCAACATGGACTATGATTCTCCAGGTTCTATACAGCGACCGCCATCGTCTTTATCGTCTTTTTCCAGGGATAGAAAGAAGCGCGGCTTTTTGGGCAAGCTTATTAAGCGCAAAGATTCTGCCGATCGTAAGTAGCCGCCATCGTATACCACATAACATCACAACTAACTCCGTGCGTAGTCTTGGATTCAGACCGATCTGGACAGCACTCTCCAGCGACTGCATCGCTTACTGATTCTGGAGATCGAAGCGATTCGCCGTCGATGTTTTTGAAGTACAGGCAGAAACATTTCAAATCTGACAAATATCACCCTAAAGCAAGTTCCACACCTACTAAACGGACCCACAAAGATGGAATATTTCATGCGAAGCATACTGACACTGCCGAGGCAAGCGCATCTCGAAAGCAGAGCACAAGCACTATCTCTCCTGCATCTACAGAAGCCAGCACGCATCTTTTCCATTTGGACACGCATGTGGAAGATATGACTGGGATTATCAAACCGGAGTATCTCCATCACCACCAAGATCGGAAACCATATAAACGTCATTTGATAAAGAATCGCAGGCTCATTGCTCATCGAGGAGGAAATAATACACCGAACGGGACGAAAGACCATAATGCCCTCCAACGCCCAACATCCGGACCATTTCCTAGCCCCTACTCGCTAGGACCATCACCTCCGTCAGATCGAAAGGTGTCGCAAGGCGTACCTACGGGAGCAGGCTGGACGGCACCGGAAAGCTGGGGCGTGATGCGCCCGGATGAAGAGCTTCATAATGGTGGGAAACCACCTCAACCCAAGAAAGCGCCTGTCCCACGGTCCAAGGCCGCATCAACGTATTACGTCCGTGTGTTTCGAACAGATGGCACGTTTGCAACGGTCGTCTGCGCACTCGATGTCACTGTCACTGATCTCCTGCAAATCTTGGGAAGAAAGTTCTTCTTGCCGTCTGTGGCACACTATCAAATCGGTTTTCGCCGGATGGGGTTGATCCGCATTCTGCACGCCAATGAACGACCTATTATATTGCAAAAAAGGATGCTGGAATTATGTGGATATACTGAGGAAGATCCAATTTGGGAAATGGGACGCGAGGATATGGGATTTTTATTCCGGTTCCTCTTCGTCCCTTCAGTCAATGCGGTTCCTATCGACGGCGTACGTATTATTTTGCTCATTGTGATGGATGATTGTTCTAATAGTTTATGCTATAGCAGGAGGATGATTACTTACCTTCTAAGAAATACGCGCAAGTTAATTTACAAAGACGAAGCCTGCAGACAATTCCAGCATCGTTATATCAGCATGCCAGCGAGATTATTTCACTTAATCTTTCAGAGAATCTGCCGCTCGATGTACCATTACAGTTTATCCAGGCTTGCGTCAATCTTCGAGAAGTCAAATTTGCTGGCAATTTTCGCGCACACCTTCCGACCAGTATAATGCAGACTGCGAAATTGAACTATCTAGACATATCTAGTAATCGGCTGGAAGATCTAGATAATGCACAATTCGAAAAGCACGAAACTTTGGTGTCATTAAAGGCTCAAAATAACCGCCTCTCTGCGCTTCCAGCCAGCATTGTTCATCTGAGAAACCTAAGGCAGTTAAACTTGGCATTTAATTATTTCGCGGAGTTTCCACTTTCAGTTTGCAATCTGGTTACTCTGTTGGAGCTTGATATGTCGTTCAACGATATTCGAGAGCTTCCGCCAGAAATTGGTCAATTGTGCGCACTAGAGACATTCGTTATCACAAACAATGTTCTTACTGGATCGCTTCCTGAGACATTTCAGAATCTCACGTCTCTTAAGTCTCTCGATATTCGTTACAATGACTTGACAAATGTTGAAGTGGTGATGACGCTGCCCCGGCTCGAAGTCTTCCTTTCCTCACACAATTCTGTATCACGTGTTGAGCAATACTCAAAGAGAATGCGCGTACTTCATCTCAACCAAAATCCAGTCACAAGATTCAATTTCACGTTACCGATGATTACATTAACTACACTCAATCTGGCTAATGCAAAAATGTCATCGTTTCCTGAAGGCTTTTTCGAAAATATTACTAATTTGGAAAAGTTAACAATCGATAACAATCATTTTGGCACGATACCGTCGCAAATTGGTCGCTTGAGACGACTTACCAGCTTTAGCTGCGTTGGAAACAGTCTATCGTCGCTGCCGCCTGAAATTGGTACTCTACCTGAACTGCGACAAATCGACGTTCACAGCAATACACTAAGCAGTCTGCCATCTGAAATATGGCAGTTGAACAACCTTGAATTGCTGAATGCTTCATCCAATAATTTGGATACATTCCCCTTGCCATTGTACCTCGGGTCAATAAGTACAGAAGCGTCGGGATTGAAACACATTCCTAGCACAGACGAAGTGGGAATGCACGGAAGCGAAAGTCAAGCACGACGAACGTCCAACATGTCAAGCTCGTCTGGATACAGTCCTCGAGATATGTCTGGACGAAGGGAATCTGAGTACTCGGCAGTGTCTAGTGATGCAGGACTATCAAATCGTAAACTGTCAGTTCTCACCGCTGGTGTAGAATCCGGCACGCCGAGAAACGACTCTGTTACGTCATCTTCTAGGCTTGCGAATACGATGGCACAGAGTATTCGGTATTTGTACCTGGCAGACAACCAGTTGAACGATGAGTGTCTCAAAGAAATCTCATTCTTGACGGAACTTGTCGTGCTGAACTTGTCATACAATTACTTGTCCGAAATCCCTGTGGGTACCCTTGGTCGGCTGATTCATCTGAGGGAATTATATCTCTCTGGCAATAGTCTCACGATCTTACCTGCGGATGATCTCTTTCGGATTACGAATTTGAGGATACTTCATGTTAATGCCAATAAGCTACCGACCCTTCCTGCTGAGTTAGCAGAAATTAACCAGTTGCTAGTACTAGATGTCGGTAGCAATTCGCTGAAATACAATATATCTAACTGGCCATATGATTGGAATTGGTAGGCGGTTTCTTATACTAATTGCTAGTGTGGTAGCTAACATGGAATTAGGAATTTCAATTTGGAGTTGAAATATTTGAACTTATCAGGAAATAAACGACTCGAGATCAAGCAAACGCCACATGCCAAAGGCGAAATAGACTTGTCGGACTTCTCAAGCTTGTCCAAACTCCGTGTGCTAGGATTGATGGATGTGACTCTGAAAAATACGGACTCTACGATTCCTGACCAAACGGAAGATCGACGTGTCCGTACATCTGGATCTGAAGTTCACTCCATGCCGTACGGCATGGCTGACACATTAGGAAATTACGACCATCTCTCTACTATTGATATGGCAGTAGAGCGATTCCGTGGTAACGAAGACGAAGTTATTTTCGGCTTATTTGATGGTGGGCCTGTTGCGGATGGCGGTAGCAAGATCGCAAAATTTGCTCAGGACAACTTCGCCGACTTTTTTGGGATAGAGCTGCGCAAGTTGCGAGAAGGGGAGTCTGTCGCGACAGCTTTGAGACGAACTTTCCTATCTTTGAACAAAGAGCTCGGTACACGAACAATGAGTGATGCGGAGGATAAGTACCGATTGGACTATGGCCACCGTGGGTCTTCAGTCGTGGTGGTGCGACCTGAAGATGCCAATACGGGAGCTTGCGCCACTGCAGTATATATTGCCGGAAATAGGCTTTATATTGCCAATATCGGCGACGTCCGAGCTATACTATCTCGAACTGATAGAGAATATCGACTGTTAACGAAGACACACGAGCCGGCATTTTCACCTGAAATTGATCGAATTCGAGAGGCAGGAGGATTTGTATCACCAACCGGAAAGCTTAATGATTTGCTAGATGTCTCTCGATCATTCGGGTACTTCAATCTTGTTCCCTGCATCCAGGCTGCGCCGTCGATTGTCGAGTGCCAGCTCTCCGATACCGATGATTTACTTATCATTGCCACTAAGAAGCTATGGGAATACATTGACTACCAGACGGCCGTGGATATGGCGGCAACAGAACGAAGTGATCCGATGCGAGCTGCTCAGAAGCTACGTGATTTTGCCATTGCCTATGGCTGCTCAGATAAAATCGTGGTGATGATCGTTGCCGTAGGTGATTCTGGCAAGAAGATCAACCGGCCTCGTCCTGCCGGGGGTGTTTCTTTGGGGTCGATCTCTAATGTCGAGGAGGAAGAATTGTTCCCTGTTTTGAAGAGGCGGAGAGCAAGAAATTTCCCGGAAGATGCGGTGAGCGAGCTCATAACTTGCGTATCAGAAATAAGCAGACTAATGATTATAGGCGCTTGCTCGTTTGGGCGACGAGGTTTCTCCACCTGTTGGGGATCTTGCCATGGTATTCACGGATATCAAGAATTCCACACTTCTTTGGGAAACATACCCAATTGCCATGCGATCTGCCATTAAAATTCACAACTCCATCATGCGACGTCAATTGCGCATAGTCGGTGGCTATGAAGTCAAGACTGAAGGTGACGCTTTTATGGTGTGTTTCCCGACCGCAGCAGCGGCAATGGTGTGGTGTTTTAGTGTTCAATCACAGTTGCTGGTCGCAGAGTGGCCAGCGGAAATCACTAGTTCGGTAGACGGTGCTGAGGTCGTGGATGAAGACAATAACATCATATACCGAGGTCTTTCCGTTCGAATGGGTATTCATTGGGGATCGCCTGTGTGCGAACGTGACCCGATTACTCGTCGCATGGATTATTTCGGGCCCATGGTCAACCGGACTTCTAGAATCAGCGCCGTTGCTGATGGAGGTCAGGTCACTGTCAGCCAAGATTTTGTCACCGAGGTCTATAGACTTGACAAAGCATACAAGAAGGCCCCAGGTGACTTAAGTGCACTTTATGAAGTTGTCGGCGACGAATTGTTGGCGAAAGCTGTTGACAGAGATATGAAGCTTCTCCACGGATATGGTTGGGGTTTGACAGAAGTGGGAGTTTTGAAGCTCAAAGGCCTCGAAAGTCCTGAATTTATCTCTCTAATATATCCGAAAAATCTTGCTGCGCGCATGAAAATCAATGGACCTGATGTCACTGTCAGCGCGTCTGCGCCTCAGCATGTCAGCCCGACGTCCGAGATGATATGGAAGTTACGCTCGTTGTCTCTGAGACTGGAGCGAATATGTTCATATCTTAATGGAGCGCCAGTAACGGACCAGGACCATAACGCCTACATGGAGGAGATCGTTGCTCAAAATATATCTGATGAAGGAATCTTTCCATTTATGGATCATATCGTGACACGGATTGAGGTGCGCTTATTGTCTACTCTGATCACACAAGGTATGCTTATTGACATCTCATGCAGAACTCGATATCGACACTCTTTATTCGAAGCCTTAATAGCAACGGCTTGCTAACACGCGATGTGGAGCATGGCCTTTCAGATATTTTGGCTGAACTTTCATTACTGCAAGCAGACGCTTTTAAAGAACGTTTGGTTAACTAAAATCTTGAATTATGTACGATAGTATTGTGATTTTGGATGCACTGTTAGGCTTTGTAAAGGTTAAGGTAAAGTTGGATTTTTGCGGTAAAAAATATCATGGAGCTTATTTGTTATTTGTAGATTTCTTGTTTATTCTAAAAATTAAGTGTATATATTAACCAATGCAGCGCTATGGCTAGCACAATGGAGTTCTGAATTGCCTTCGTCAGTACCTCTCAGATCCCTGCGATAATAAATTTTCTTTCAGGATAGTTTGCCTTGCTTATCTTATCTATACGGTGAACAGATCATAGCACTTTGTAAGTCAATATTATCAGTAAACTCGCTCTGCCATAAACTTAGGCCGCAGTAATTTTTGCATTTTTCATGTGGAAATCGAGAGAAGAGAAAAAATTGTAGTTATAACTTACCATATGGTGGATTGGCAAATAGGCCAGGAATGTCCGGCATACTCTTAAGGCCGCGGTCACTTAGTTTGCACGGATATTCAGGGGTATCGTGCCCGACGTCAGCGCTTCTCACAAGGCCGGTGGAGATGGGCGCCTATTGAATTGTAGACGTGTTCACAACATTAGACGCACCTGTCATTTATAATAGACACGCCTTGCTATAGTCCGCGACATCTCGTCTTGTTCTATAATACAGTACATAGTTGTGTTATTCATTCCGAGTGTTTAGTCGTTCATGCGAGGTGTCCTAGTGAGAGCAGGCACAGCGATACTGTTTGTCGCCTCCGTCGTCAAGGCTATCGAGCCTTCTGCCGCGGAGCCGGCACAGACAGAAACTGAAGTTATATGTCCGTCAGATGGATGGCAGTGCTATCCAGCTGTCTTTGAAGCTACAGATTGTTGGCAGGAGGTGCTACCGGATCAGGTCATTCCAGGAGGTGAGTCAAAAATATGTGATTTTATGTGAGAGCTCCGAGCTGACAAGCAGTTAGGATTACATGTTCGATTGAATTTCGAGACTGGCCGGCGAGAAGCTAAATTATTATCAAATGACAACAGCGAAGACAATGTTGGAGTAGTGGTTGTTTCGGAAGGTGGAAGTGCCGAAGTTACAAGGAATGAGCAAGATCAATGCGACGAGCAGAGCGCAGCAGTTGGACGCGGCGTGTGGGGACAATCGTCGTACTCACATAAACCGAATCCACATATATCATTATCGGAACATGAAGAGTTTGAGAATAACCTAGCATTTATCTTAAGTTCACTTAAATTTGATAGGACAGAGGCTTCAGAGCCTAGTGTGGCAAAGAAAGATGACGGTCTGTCAGGGTCTTCAGCGTTACAATCTGTTGAGAGCAACCTCGACGACGGCGAACATGAGCTTTTAATTGCTGCGATGAAAAACATTGAGGATTTTTCTCATGAGATTGATTTCGGCATAAAGTTAGCCGTGCCGGAGCTGATTTCGGTCTTCATGACTCTTGTGAACAAGCATTCATCACCATCAGTGCGGGCCCTGTCAGCTAGGATTATTGGATCGTCGCTTCGAAATAATGGACCTGCTTTGCAAATTGCGGTCACGTCTCAAGTTGTTACCAATCTCTTAGAGTCGTTGGGTCAAGAGCACGATCCGACAGTACGATCAAGAATAATGTTTGCACTAGCGTCATCTATACATGGTAAATTCGGACGAAGAGAATTCTGGGAACATAAAGGTGGCGATATTTTACGCAAGCATTTCTTTTCAGAAATCCCTGACGAGGACTATATGGGCCGCTGTGGCACCTTGGTTGAGGACTCCTTTGTGAATGAGATGATGAATAGTCACTCACCATACGGTCCTTCAGACACGACACAGTCTGAGCTCAAACTTGAGCTGGGCCTCTGGTGTTCTGCGTTTCAGGATGCGCTCTCGAATGATAATATTGTGAGTATGGATGTTCGTGAAAAGATTTTTTCTGCTTTGTCCGCTATAAAGTCAAGATATCCGACCTACTGCCCAATACAAGACAATTTCAGACAGTGGATAGCGATGAAAGTGGAACAAAGGACTGCTCTTCGAAGGCAAAAGCATGAAGCGCAGGAAGGGTTGAGCTCATCTTTATCAGCCGTGGATGGGCAAAGGAGTGATCTAGATACCATACCGGGGCAAGAAATGGTGTTCCTGGACAAGCTATCAACTGTAAGACATTCATTATTTGGTAACCCAAAGGCGGGAAGGAAAGCGTTAGACAATTACCATGATGAATTATAGAGGTATTAACGATATAAAACTGTATATTAGATACGAAAGAATAAGTTCACCAAATTATATACATCTAAATATGCGAACAGTATTTTCTAACTAATTACCTACTCACACCATTCACCTGTCTGGTAGCTCTATCCAGAGCCTGCAGGACATCTACCACTAGATCATCGCCATCCTCTATACCAACGCTCAATCTAACAAGGTCGTCATGCACCCCAGACTTTATCCTTTCAGACGCATGAATTCCAGCGTGAGTCATGAGTGCCGGCAATTCGCATAAACTTTCTACTCCGCCGAGAGACTCAGCCAACGTGAAAATCTTCGTAGATTGGCAAAACGCTTCAGCTCCTCTTCTTCCTCCGGCGACTCTAAAGGAAACCATTCCCCCACCGAGACCATCCCTATGCTGCTGCTTGACAACTTGCCGATTGGGATGCACTTCAAGACCAGGATAGTTTACATGCAAGACTTTACCGGTACTGATATTACTTGCCAGTACTTCTGCAACTTTCTGTGCGTTCTCGCTACTGGCACGCGATCGAAGATGAAGCGTCTTCAATCCACGGTGCGCAAGCCATGAATCAAAGGCTGACGGTACAGCACCGATCGCATTTTGCAGAAATACCAGTTTTTGATATATCTCGTCATCGTTCAGCACTGCGACACCCATAACAACGTCCGAATGGCCGTTTATGTACTTGGTTACTGAATGCACCACGATATCCGCACCGAGTGCCAATGGGGTCTGGAGATACGGTGACAGGAAGGTGTTGTCGACAACTAGGAAGAGAGAGTACTGTTTTGCTAATCGTGCCACTTCTCTGATATCTGTGATGGATAACGTCGGATTTGACGGAGATTCTACCCAGATGAGACGTGTAGTAGATCTGACAAGAGCGGGGATATCCGTCAGTAGATCAGTCGTAAATGAGGTTTCCAAGCCGTGCGATTGTGCCACTTTGGTGAAGTATCTGTGTGTGCCACCATAGACGTCTGCACCAGATATAATATGGCTTCCTGGAGATAGAGACTGCAGAATGGTCGCTGTGGTGGCGCTACCAGACGAGAACGCTAGACCATACTTGCCGCCTTCCAGAGAAGCGACAGCTTGCTCAAACTCATCGCGATTGGGGTTGCTGGAACGCGAATATTCATATTTTCCTATGGGTACCGCAGGCGACTTCTGCGCAAACGTAGTTGAGAGGGAAATGGGAGAGATCACTGCACCCGTGCGAGGATCCGGTGAGGAGCCAGCGTGCACTGCGCGTGTTCCAAAACCGGCGACCTCCGCTAATGTCTCCGCAGGCACCGGCGTAATCTGCGTTGTACCCATGTATACTCGAATGGCTGGACGGCGCAGCGGTTTCCGTGCCTTAGAGTAGAATCTCACAGCTCTTGAAGCTCCTATATATATCACGGCAAGAGGGAAAGGTCAGAGGAAAGATCGTACGTCCAAGAAAGATGATAAAAACTCAGCAGAAGGACGGCCACGAGCGACTTCAAGAGCGACTGCTGACTCATATGACCTGCCACCTCCCGGAAGCATTGCATTCTTATTTAATTAACATCATTAAATCGGACAATTTGATGATATTGAGCCGCAATCATAAACGCAAAACTCCCAACGAAATTTAAGACGCGATCACGTCATACAAAAACCCAAAACCTAGTCTCATCCCACCATACATCAGAAGTACACGAGAATGCAATGCGATCCAAATATTTACAGAGACTAATTGTACAACAAAATAACCCAACAACACCGATAAATCCCGCTATGGTCGCTTCATACGTTTCCTCCTCTTTTCTTCTGCAAGACGTCTTTCCTCTGCCTCCATCAACTCGTCCTCCTTCCGAGCCTGCGCGGTACTTCTTAATTCCTCGCGCAGAATATCTAATCCAGAAGCCTCCATATTATCGTCATCATCCTCATAATCATAATTCCTTGATCGCCCTCCTCTGCGGAACAAGTTCCAAATCTCTTCCCTGTCGTATCCTGGCCCTCTTGCTTTTTCTGCAGTACGCTTTGGAAATGAAGAACCATCGTCCTCCTCTTCTTCGTCTGATACTACGAAATCGTCCAAAGACGCGTCTGACTCTTCAGCTGCCTTTCGCTTCTTTAACAAACCTTCCATCGGCTTCGCAAACGGCGCTGGAGTATGCGTTTTCTGCACTGGCCGAGAAGGCAACTTGTCCTTTGTAGATGGAGATGCTGTAGGTTTGGCAGAAGCGACTTTGACTGTGACTGGCCGTCTTTCCTTTACTAACTTCCTGTCTGATATTTTAGCACCTTTGATAGCCGGAGATGTTGATGGTCTGCCTATCCTGTCTAGATTCGAGGTAGTCTTTGTGGCGGTCGTAGAATCTAATATTCGTCCTTTGTCTTGCGTCGTTGAGAACTTGGGAGGCGGGTTTCCAACGGTTGGACTTGGCGAATGAGAAAATCGGCTGCCTAAAGCCTTTGACCCCGTCTTCTCTGGCTTCTTCTTAGGATCTCTGACCTTGACTGTAACTTTTAATTTCTCTGAGTCAACTTTCTCGGCCTCTTTTAAGATATCCAAGAAATTTGGCTAAATTGGAATTAGCAGCGCTAAAATGATTATATAGAGCTTATATAAAGTAAACTACCTTCTTTCTGTTAGTCGTCAGTATTGATGCTGAAGCTGCCGATGGTCTTGATGCTGAATTCGCTTCCGGTGACTTTCCCAGCGTCGATAACGTGGCCGAAGCAGGACGCGCCTTATAAGTATAGGCTGACTTAGGCTGTTGAGCTTTCAATCGCTCGACGGTAACAAGCTGCGCTGCTTTATCATTTGATATCGTACTACCAGACGTAGAACTCTCAATTTCCCTCGAGGTTGGCCTGGGTTTGCTCTCATGTTCTTTCGTTATCGGAACAGGATTTCCTGGCTTGATCTCGCTTTTTAAATTTGATGCAGTACTTATCGAATTCAATTTCTGTGGGGTGGCAGTTGACTTAACAGATCCAGCACTAGAGTTCGCAATCTTAGCTGTAGACGAATTCTTCCGCGGTGACGATGACGTTGCTGCGGCGAGGAGCTGGGAAAACATGGCCTCTTCTCGATTCGGCTTGTCGATCGACGTTCCTCGTTCAGATTACTAGCTCTCTGTTATTTAATAGCAAGTTGACAAAGCTACAGAGATATGTTCCGGTGGCGGTTAGTTCAACTTTGGTGTTCGACTATGTGAGCCACGTGAGAGAGTTTGGATCCGGGTAACCAACCGTGAAACCCTCTTGAACAATGGACACCTAGGCAAATGTTCATTCCTTAGTCTATAGTTTTTACTACTTGATGATTGCTGTTCCTGCCCAAATCATTCCATTTAACCGTTACATGCCAATATTATATACACAAGCGTGAAAACATTAAATGAGACAAATAGGCGCTACCATACAACGACACCAACTTTTCACAAATTTTTAAGATACAAAACTTTTGGTGTCCGTCGTTTAGTCGAAGAGACCGAATCCTATTAATTTGTAAGTTACTGGATGCATCCAAACGCACAACTACTGTAGGACCTACCCATATCGTCATCGGACTCCTCCTTCTCCTCCTCAGGAGCGGCCTCTTCCTCGGCAGCTTCCGCGGGAGCAGCAGCAGCGGCACCACCAGCGGCAGCGGCAACGGCACCACCAGTAGGAACGGAAGCCAACTTCTCGGATCCCGCAGCGATCAACTATATTCAGCGATCAGCATTATGTCCGCTTATATTGCTCTTCCAACCCATTCGTACCTCGTTGATGTCCTTGCCCTCGAGCTCCGAGAGAAGGGAAGCAAGTCTGTCCTCCTCAGACTCGATACCGACAGAGGAGAGGACAGCCGTGATGTCCTCCGCAGAGGGAGAGGCATTGCCAGCGGACGTCAAAAGGAGATAGGCGGCAAGATACTTCACTATTGGACAAGGCAAATTAGCATTCGTAATTGTAATTGCAAGCAGAGTAGGAGCTGAAAGAACATACTTGCGAATTAATAGATGTGTAGTTTGATATGGGAGATGGAGAATAATCAGATTTAAGCCGTATTCAGCGGACTATTCTTCGCAGATCTCAAACTTGGTTTGCATAGAACAAGTGCGGTGCGTGAAGCAAAGGAACAATGTCGGCGTTTGTGTTGTGGGGCGCATGGTTTCCATGTAGGGCATAACCCTACATAAGACAGTCACGCATCCCGTTGGCATATGTCCGACATCAATGCAGCGTGCAACGGCAACTCGCCAACCTTCACGCTGTTGAAATTACTCTTGCAAGAATCTGTTGCTACCCAAGTGTCCATCTTCACAAAGTCACACAACATGTCTGAGGAATATGATCAAGAGGCCATTGATGCGGCCGGTATGTTTTCAATGCATCGAAGAAACAAATTACAACGTTAACTAATTTATTCTACAGAGAACCGCAAGAAGAGACAGTTTCGTACATTCTCTTTCCGCGGTGTCGATCTCAACGATCTTTTGGACCTCAGCCCGGAGAAGTTCGTCGACCTCGTCCATGCTCGTGCCCGAAGACGTCTTCAGCGCGGTCTTAAGCGCAGACCGATGGGTCTCATCAAGAAGCTCCGTAGGGCCCGTCAGGAGGCTAAGCCTAACGAGAAGCCCGCAGTCGTCAAGACTCACCTGCGTGACATGATCATCGTCCCTGAAATGATTGGCAGTGTTATCGGCATCTACAATGGAAAGGTCTTCAACCAGGTTGAAATCCGACCAGAGGTACGATTGCGGCGGGTTCTGTGAATTGAAGAGTTTAGCTACTAACAGCTGTGTATAGATGGTTGGCTTCTACCTTGGAGAGTTCTCTATCTCGTATACCCCCGTCAAACACGGTAGACCCGGTATTGGTGCTACACACTCGTCGTATGTTTAATTATTAGTCGCAGATTTTGTTTTCAAATGCTAATGCTGGTGATAGTCGATTCATTCCTCTCAAATAAGCGTTTTCAACTTTCTCCATTTCTTTCGTTGGTTTCAATGTACAAAAAGTGTGTTTAGTAATACAGTTGTCATATATCAGTTATCTCAGCATATTTAAGAGCGATCCTGAATACCAGATACTGGATTGATATTATATTAAACTACAAAAATTTCAACATGATCCATATTCTACAAACGAAACGCCAAAAATTCACTCTCATACTCATATATACATCACTTTCCCCCGTAAAGCTTCCATATCCTCCGCCACTTCATCTGCTGTTGCCGATTTGATTTCTGGTGCAGCAGGGAATCCGATGTACTTCGCGATTCCAGTGAGGAGTGCAATCTCGTTGTACTGCGCTTGTCTTTGTCTGTAAATAACTGATCGCTTTTCCGGGATCTTGTAGCCGTAAAAAGGAACCACAGTATCCATTGCTCGTCGTTCGCGATTGACCTTGTACCAAGCTTCCGTAGTTTCCTGCATCATCGCTGCCCGCAAGTTCGCGTTGTTCTTGTAAAGCTGCTGGTGAATATGTGTCCTGTAGGATCTCGTCTGATTCTCAATACACCGTCCTCGATACTTTCTATGTGCGTCCGCCAAGTTGATTCTTCTATCTCGAGCCTCTGCGAGTTCATCATATACCGTAGCGAGCTCCGGATGAGTGCCGTCCAGGCACATTTCAATCTCAGCTTGTAAGCGTGCAATCTTATCGTCGTGAAGCCTGCGAATTTCTATTAGTCTTCCGCTGATAATATCATACAATGAGGTGTAGCCGTACCTGTCTCTTAATTTGGCAAATTCTACTTCGATCTCTGTCAACGATGTGACAGCGGCTTTGCGCTTCTGTGCTCTTTCTGCACCAACCGTTAGACTGCGTCAAACGGAACAATTCTTGACGAACAAAAACATACCTTCGTTGTCATCGTCTTCTTCCGTCACTCGCTTTCGCTTTGGTTTCTCGGAATGTACTTCTTCAGCATCGGCTTCGGCATCGTCGCCCTCCTCAGCTTCTTCGACGTCACCATCGATTTCTGCCTCATCTTTGTCGTTGTCGTCTTCCTGCGCTGTGCTATCGAGAGTCGCTTCAGCATCTTTACTGCGGGCCATTTCTTCATCTTCATCTTCTTCGTTATTTTGATCGCTCTCATCTTTTTCCTGCATTGGGCTCCTGGCTGAAGTGTCGTCGGCCGAGTCGATTTCTCCTTCCTCTTTCTCATCGTCTTCATATACCTCGCCGTCATCTTCTTCGTCTTTCATAACTGTACTATCATCTCTGATATCTTTCTCTAGAAGTCTCTGTTTTCCAACAACGGCTTTGAACCCCTCAGTTATGACATTAGCGGGACTTCGACTCTTCGATCGGCGAGGCTGTAAATGCACTGTCTCCAGGTTTGCTTCCTCTATCCGATTCCCGTTACGTCTCTCTTTCGTTTCTTCTTCATCCAGTTCACCAAGTTCAGGTTGTCCCATGTCCATATCCATTTCCTCCAACTCTCCTTCAATCTCAGTCTCGGCCTCCTCGGGATTCTCCTCGACCAGTTGTACCACGGGCGCCTCGTCACTCCTACTATCCATTGTCGATCACCTTGTTGCCAGCACCTCTCTCGTACACGATTGCGTATCTATAGCGTACCAGACCGACCTGCCTTATTGCCACAAGTGTGATGCTGATTTATTAGCTCGGGTGTTGACGCGATCGATTGCTGGGTGGCTAACTAACAGGCCGCTCCTTTCGTCTCTTCTCCCACAACCGCGGCGCGGCGTTTGCCGCCGCGCCGCGAAAATTGTCCGCCGACTCTCCGGGTAGCGCCGATAATATTTGCCAACAGGGTAACTCCAAAAATTTTGTGCGTGTCCCAACTGCAATGTATAGGCAAGAACGACTTGCGTGGGAGCGAGAAATATAAGTATTGAGCTTTGCTTATTAACGACCGTTTTGGAATTTGGAGATGGTGCCGTTGTTTGGTGAAGTCGATGCGTCT
This sequence comes from Lipomyces doorenjongii, assembly GCF_038497915.1. Classification (NCBI taxonomy): domain Eukaryota; kingdom Fungi; phylum Ascomycota; class Lipomycetes; order Lipomycetales; family Lipomycetaceae; genus Lipomyces; species Lipomyces doorenjongii. The sequence goes on along the minus strand of NW_027118110.1, from coordinate 16,826 downwards.
AAAGCCGATCCTAATGTTTTGTCTTTATTTTCGTCCAGCGTAAGTTGTTTGTTAGCTTCGACTGGCAATGACTAGCTCGAGAGTTTGGTTTGCCGTCCTGTTGTGGTATATTAGATGCTAAGCGATATTCAACAGGATGGACCAGTTACAACGCCGTCGAAGTCTAAACGTGTGAAGCCTGACGCTGAGGTTGGAACCGCTAGTACGAACGATGCGGAACAGTTCAGTGATTTGGAGGAGATATTGGATGTTCCAGAAGACGAAGTGCAACCGGAGGAGACAAATAGTAATGAAAAGAATAGCAGGAAGAGGAAGAAACTGCATGTTGCAGATGTTAACGGTGATGACGATGAGACTGTTGCTGCCATTGAGGACAAATATCTTCAAAAGTTACTGGATCAGGAGAACGCGGCGCCGAAGCATGGAAGGAAAAGCAAGAAGTCCAAACGGAAGGAGGACGATGCCAGTAACGCCGCAATGGGCGACGTCGATGGTTCTGATGGACCCGAAAATCAAGAGGAAGGGAGTGGTGATGTCGAGGATGATGAGAATAATACCCCACTTTCTTCCGAACTTGTACACGAGAGCTTGCTCAATGAGGATGACGAAGTTCTGAAAGCTAAACGCACTGTATTTGTCGGCAATATTCCCTCGAACGCTATTTCTTCCCAGGTAAGTCCATATCCGACGATATATTCCATGCAATGCGCATGCTAACTCTATTGCAGTCTGATTACGCTACGTTAAAGAAGCACTTTGCTCAATATGGCAAAATCACGTCCATTAGATTTCGATCGATCGCGTTTTCCGAGATGCTTCCTCGTAAAGTTGCTTTCATCAAGCAAAAGCTTCACGACAAACGTCACACAGTCAACGCATATGTTGTCTACGACTCCGAAGACAGTGCTCGATTGTCCCTGCAATCAAACGGTATCGTTTTGCTAGATCACCATATCCGCGTCGATAGTGTGGCACATCCCGCGAAGCAAGACGTCAAGCGAAGCGTTTTCATAGGAAATCTGGATTTCGAGGCTGAGGAAGAAGCGCTCTGGGAGCATTTTGGTAATGCTGGCGAGATTGAGTATGTGCGAATCATACGTGATTCAAAGACGAATGTTGGGAAGGGGTTTGCATATGTTCAGTTCAAGGACTCGATGTATGTGAGCAAGGCCTTGCTGCTCAACGATAAGAAGATGGGAAGCCGTAAGCTGCGTGTGACGCGCGCTCGCCCGATCCGAACACCGACGACGAAAGTTAAGCAACCACTGCCGAAATCTGGACTGCCGAAGTTGGATCCTGATACGAAGGCTCAATTGGGTCGGGCTAAGAAGATTGTGGGTAAGGCTGAGCGCGCTCAGTTGTCGAGTGTGATTGAGGGTGAGCGTTCGACGCAAGCGTCAGGGCCGTCGCTGAAGGCGGGCCGCCGTGGTAAGAAGAAGGGTAAGCCACGGATCAGAGCGCGGTCTACCGCATTCAAGAGAAACAAGAAGCAAGGCGGAGACAGAATGAAGGCAAAGGTATAAAGAAGGTTTGTATATTAGGCATGAATCGAAAAGTTCAAATGCATTTTGTAAGACTTGACTTACAACTCCCAATATGTCCATTATATCATGCCTTACCGAATCACTCATACAATATCATACAATACGTAAAAGGCATGCAGAGAAAACTACGCGGCCTTACTTTTACTGACGACGCCAATATCGACCAGATAGGAAATAAAATCCAAGACCTTGTCATTTTCCTTGTCCCAATCGTTTTGCACCAACTATTTAATATCATTAGCATATCATGAAATGGGATTAGAAACCTGCAAAACCTCACCCTTTTAAATAGCGGCATTTTCTGCGGCTTGTTATATCTCTTGTATTTCCTTGTCGTTAGAGCAGTAGAACTAGTATTCGCCGGTCTCTCATGACTAAACGGGCACTTAGACCCACGATTGCAATGTCCCGTTTTTGCGAAGAATTTGCAAATATTATGCTTTGCAAATATGTTATCTTCCTCTTGTTTTTTCTAGTCAAATTCAATTAGCCATGAACCGCCAAGCTACATTGGTAAAATAATACCTTTTCCCGAAGCTTTTCTTTGGCTTTCCGAGCCTCATCCTCTTCGACTGCTTTACGCTGTAACTCTAGTTCTTTTTCTTGAATGCGCCTTTCAGTTGGCCATTTCTGTTTGCGCTCAATGATCCATTTCGCGATATCTTCCTCGGTCTGTAACGAGATCGTTGTACCCGGGATAGTGACCATTGCGGCAGACGTAGATGTCGTAGGTCTCGAGCCAAGTGCTGCTTCCTCATCCACATATTCATCCTCTTCTGCCACATTAAACCAATTACTCTGCGCTGCGGAAAGTGGTTGAGGAAATGAGTATCCCGTGTGACTGACGAAGTCGGGTCCATACTTCAGTGAAGTGGAAACTAGGCAGGGATTATAGGTATTCCTAGGTACCAGGCTAGGCGCTGGCGGCGGCGCGACCAGCGATTGCGCGTATGGCTGCCTGTAAGAACCTGTTTGATGCAGAGGCGCAGCATACACCATTCCGGCATACGAATGGCTATCTATCTGCGGAATTTGTCCATACGCATTGTTCATTGTTATCGGTGGTACATAATACCGCGATCCAACTGTATTGTCGCTGAAATGTTCATCGACTCTATTGTGCAATTGACGTTGGTTTCGCTGTCCTTGTCTTTGCCGGTTGTTACCCCGTTGTTCGTACGGTACATATACTTCATGTTGCTGCCCATGATTCCGATTGTTACGTTGCACCGGATGATGCATACGTTGCGATATTTGCTGTTGCTGCTGTCGCTGTGGAGTTGACGAGAATTTGGGAGGTGGTGGTGGCGGTGAACCGAAGATGTAGTCCCCCATGCTTAACACAAACGAAATTCAACAACTGTTAGTCTTAGACATATGCCGCAACGAATTAGGACAGGGTAGACAGATTGAGAACCACGATAAAATTCATTAAGTGCCTTGACGTACCTCATTAGGGAACTATCATCGCTCAATCGAAAAATTTGAGCCGTTGGGAGTTATCTACTCGTTCTATCATACCCTCCTGACTACCCCTGAAAATGTTTTTTGAAGCCCTTCTGCAACGGAACCATAAAATATAAGCCTATAGCGGAAATGTATTAAGCAGCGCCGTAGGCCCTATTGATTTGGTATTCAGATTCGAGTTTTTGTATAAACAATGTTTAAGTTTGATTTTTCGGGGGATGACATAGACGAGGTCGAAAGTCAGCAAGAAAAACATCGAGATGAGTCGAAGAACGAAGACCAAAGTGCAGCTGCAACACGCGCATTTGCGCTAAAGCCAGCAATGTATGATATCAGTGACTTGGTATGCTTGTTCGCCGATACACAGACTACTATAATTTTAGGCTAAGTATTATGTAGCTGCAAAAACTACCGTCGCGGATATCGTATACGCTCGTGCCCGTCAATGCACCAAATGGCACGAACGAACCACCTATTCCACGTCGTGAAGTATTTGACATCAAAGTACAAATTATGGCCAATGAGGACATATTGCTACCAAGCCCTGATGATGTATCTGAGACGGTTGCTGAAGAGCGTGATCAGTTTATAAAGAAGGAATTGCAGATACTGCTCTCCAACACTGAAGATTTGCGGACAGAGCTGTATGAAGGTGGCTTGAAGAGTTGGGAAGGCGCTGGTGATTTAGTAGAGTATCTCGCCGACGAGGCAAACGATATTGGCAATGGACTTTTGGAGGTATATTCTATGCTACTCAGTTCTTAATACGTTGGAGGTGTTAATGAAATTATATAGTTAGGATGTGGAAGTGCTTTGCCGTCACTATATCTCTTTCAGAAACATCTCAGATCGCTTAAGTCAGCCAACTCCGGAGCACCAATTCAAACGACGTCATTTATTCTCTCAGATTATAATTACTCCGTGCTGCGTTTAATGACGGCGCCCAATTTTCTCCTTGCATACTATACGACCGTTGTACTCCTAGATACACCGTCACTTACATCACAGCAAGACTTGGATCTAGAAATAACGCCGGAATTGATTAGTCAGTTTCTAGAATTTTTGCAGATAAATAATATTGTCGTGAAATTTATTTCAGGATGTTGGGACTCAAAAGAATTCTCGCAGTTATTAGGATACTCCCCCGTAACAGCTGAGCAGAAAAAATTCTCGTTGGTCCTCGCATCGGAAACGATTTATTCATTGTCGACAATCAATAGTTTCACGTCATTATTTCTCGACTGTATTACATACTGGGGAGCGTCATTGGAACGTGCAGAAGGGCGTGTTGCTGCTAAGGAGATATATTTTGGTGTCGGCGGTACTGTTCGACAATTTATCGAGCTAGTACGGAAATTAGGCGGACATGCATCCACCGTTAGAAGGATTACTGGGCGCTCTAGCGGAGTTGCCAGAGTAGTCTTGCAAGTTACGAAATCGTGAGCAAAATTTGCAATTATTGGAATAAAAAGACCAAATTATTAGTCAGCCACAACATGCAGCTGGACTGGAGATAACTGACATTGAAATACTTTTAAAAGAGTCATAAAGTACAGTTACAAAGTTATCAACAAAGGTCCAAACAAGTACTACGCCTAAATATTTAACCAATCTAATAATACACGCAAATATATATGACTTCACACTTAAGCGAAAACGAAAAAGCTAAAGATGATAGGCACTACCGCAATAACATTACTGGCAGAGGCAAGTCTGCTACCTCCGTTGATCGCCCTGATTGTCGTTGCGGTGGCTGGCGCTGAAGATGCAGAGGTGGGCTCAGTAACTTGCGACGTCAAGGTCGACGGCGAGCTGGTGGAGAGAAACGATGTGCTAGAGTTTGTCCATGACGAATACGCAGTAGTCTATAGGACGTAAGAACAATAAAAGTGCTAATCACTCGCGGACTACTTACCGAACTGGTATTGAAGTTCGCGGTACGCATCGACGGCGAGGACAATGACATACTTGACGAAGACGTAGTTGAGGACGTGGTGGAAGAGCTGGTGGACGTAGAGAGTGATGTCGTGCTTGTCGTAGATGGCGTCAGGGAGCTCGACGAGGACGAGGACGAAGACGTAGACGATGTAGATGACACGGGAGTCAGTCCGTCAATAGCGAATTGGCTACATACGGGTGATTAGCGTAGCGCTGAGAAAGGCGGATGCAAATCACTTACTTCGAGTAGTTCACATCACCAGTGCTATCGTCCTGAATGGTGATGGTATAGTCCTTGCCAGTATAGATTTTGGAAGGAGGGGTCCAGCGAACGATGCCGGCTAAAAATGTTACTAATGCCATAGGCGCAGGGGTAGATGTCATCGGATTCTTACTGTTAGGCAAATTGGTGATGATTGTCAGGACGGACTGGAGGTTAGAGGGCGGACCCTGCTTCAAGAATAAGCTGATGGTGTGGTTATTCGAAGGTGTCCACTGCACAAGGAATGGTTGGCCCGTTCTGTAGAATTAAGACAAGTCAGAAAAAAATGACGTGAGGAAAAGTAGGAGGTCAACGCGTACTTGAGGGTATCTCCAGTGGTTGGGGACGAAATGGGGTTAGAGGCCGCGGAGACCAACGCGACGAGAGCACAGAGAATGAACAGCGAGATGCTTGACAAGAGGACCATGTTGAATAATTTCCGATGGCGGTGTGCGGAAGGAGACTGGAAGGAGACTGGAATGTGACGTGGGAAGACGACGATGGCAGCCTAGTGCGAGGTCGACGGCGGGATTATTGACCGGTCGGCAGCGAGAAGTCGGCTTCTAAAATAGACTGGCTTGAAGCTGTTTAGTTCCTGCCTTTTCCGTCGGCTGTCATTCCAGAATGATAGCGCTAACCTTATTCTTCTCATGGAGATAAAAAAAGCATCGGCTAACCTAATCCAAGTAGCACGCTGCCAGATAGAGTTTAGAGCCCTTAGCGAAAGCTTAACGTATGCTATCATACATCTATGCAATCATTGAATCCGCAATCTCTGTGTTCATCACTATATAAATAGACAGCATCGATTCTAAAGATTATAATGTCGTGTTCAAAAGCTACTACCGCCCGACTAGTCATAGACAGCTCAGCACCACAATTTCGCCACCAGTCGCAGTGAAGTACGTAAACTTTCATAAGTGTGCCTAACTAACCGATGTGAACCTTTAGTCGGACATTAAAGAATCTGTCACATCGCAAACGTGACATAGACGAACCCTTCCACCCTCATGCACGACAAATTTTCAGTTATTGGCCATTCACTGAAGATATATACTGATCATAACATTCCTCTGCGTATTTATGAAATCTAGTATGACAGGCTACTATTGTCATGGGTCACCTGGCGAGCTACGCACGCGGCACGAATACGTATAGGTATGTCTCCACATTTCGACCGTACTACTGCAGCAACGCTCGCGAATATGCACAACTTAAAGAATATCGGTGGCGGGAGATCAGGTTGGCTTTGTATATAACTGTACCTGTTTAGAAGACAACCGACTCAGACATGACTTCCAATAACACAGATTCACGGCACAGGAATCGACAGACTCACAGAAGACATTCACGCCTGTTATATACTGGATAGCCCTAGCATATTGTCAGCGTGGTGTGGTGGCTCAGATTATCGTGCGGGAGCGATCTGCAATTCTATTTTACTTGTGTCTCTCCGGTTGTTGTGCTATGGGTATTGATCGTATAATTCAACAAGAAATTGATTGGAACAGGCCAATAATACTGTCAAGCAGGAGCTAAGCGACGAAGGCAAATGAATGATGGAGTTCGATTCGCACAAGCGAACTGGTTGTGTTTCAGTTATGTGGAGTCAGAAATGGCAAAATGGCATTAGTGCATCTGCACCTCTCGGTCAACAGGTTTTCTGGGAATTTATCGGTGCATTTGGCGCCACTAGCGTCTCTTTATTGGTGGCATGTTTGCGATGTACCCTCGACCGTCAATGCCGGTCGCTGGAAATGACATGCGGAATGTGGATGATGCTGGGCGTTGCGCTCTACGGCTGATATGTGTGTGCGCTCCACATTGGAGGAATGTTCGAATGAAACTAGACGCGCAGAATTTGGACATGTGAAGGAGATGAAAACAGCCACACAACTCAAGTATTGCTCTGCGACAAGACCACAGCACAAGGATCGGATCATTCGAATGACAGCCTATGTACTAACTCAACTTTTGGAACCAACAGAACGCTATAGATCCAATATGTGTTCATCAATCGGGGGTGCTAGAATATACCGTCAGTGTGCCGCCCATGTTGGATATTCCTTGGCGTGATCCGAAGTCACTGTTGATTAGTTTTGGCGTACAATATATACAGATCCAGCGCAATTGGGTTGAAACAGATCGCGGCGCCCAATGAAAGATTTACAAGACACGAAGTCCCCGAACTAACGACGTGTATATAACAGATAGAATATATGCTTGATCTTATTCGATTTAAGAATACAATATGACTTGTGTTCTGAATAATACTCTACCAGAGAGTGTAGCGTAGACAAAACCCTTACATTCGCCGGCCGACTTGATATCAGAATCGTCGTAACGGCTCACAATCCCTTTTTGGGCCGCACGCATCTTGCCCTTCCTTGCCTTCGCTTTCAGCTTCGTAGAGCAGCCATTTCTGGCCGATCAACAATTCGATATATGCAGAAAATTTCTGATCACAGAAACTGTTATCTAGACTACCATCGGCCGTCTCACGTTATCACAGCTCGATTGAATTTGCGTCGTGATCGCCCAGCATCATTCTGTGCGTGCACCATAGTTCTTTCCATCACGCTCAACACAACCCTATTTCATATTCCTCTATCGGCATATTTTACTGTGAGATTTGCAGCATATTGATATTTGGAATTTTGTTTTGCGTTATATTCCATCTGGGACTTATCGCGGTCAATACAAACTACAAACTCTGCAGTAATGATGTCCGCGACAGTTGGACCGGCACGCGACGCGCTTGAAACTAATGATTTTACGGCAATAGAACAAAATGCTCACAAGAGGAAGGATTTTATGCGATCTAGCTCGCCAGGGCGCGTGAAAAAACGCGTTAAGCCGGAGCACAGCGGTACAATTGACCGCAGTTCTCCGAACGAGAACCGGGCCAATGGACACGTATCCATTAAGAATGCGAAAGCCACTGAGAAGGTAATTACGATACTTGTCAATAACTTGATTTGATACGGCGAGCGCTACATTTGGGAACGTGTGACTGACAATAGACTTCAAGTTGCCACATTCGGATAAGCCTTACCACGAGCATGTGCTGAAAGAGGAGAATACTTCGCATATGAATTCTGGACCTGAGAAACCAAAGATTCCAAGGGTTACTATTGTTTTTAAGCCAAAGGCATGGACAGGAGAAGAAGTGGCCAAAACGAAGGCACCTCGCCCAAACGGATCGTCTAAGAAATCTGCAACTGCCTCAAAGAAGACCAGGACTTCCAACAAAAAATCACAGAAGCAGTCAATGAAGAATGCGCCCACGAAGGCTGGCAAGCATCAATCGGCAACAGACTCGGCATCTAAACAGAAACAAAAACGCACGAAACCACCAGCTAAAAAGGCCGCCCGCGCCAAATCGCCACCAATTGTAGTGGTTGAGCCGCCCGAGTTCAACCCTATCGTCACAGACTTGGACGAGGAAGAGTTGCAATACCGCCTCCTTATCCGCGAATACGTGCTGCGGTTCGAGAAGCATTGCCGATTGGCTCTGAAGCATATTAATGTTGTCAATGACGTTACTGGTCCTTGGGGTAGTTCGACGTACAAGGCGCTCGTTGTTTCGATTCTGCGCATTATTTACTCTGATAATTTCCCCATCGTCCCCGAACTTTTACTCAAGAATGCTATTAAGGAAGTGGAAAAGACCGCGTCCGAGAATGAAAGAATATGGAGAGTTGTATCTGAAGTATTGGAAAGCCAACGAGAGGAATCAGAAATATCATCAACTCCTCCCAGTGAACCAGCGATTCGCTCTATATCAATGGACAAGGACATTGATAGTGCTGTTGATGACGAGAGCAAGGAGCCAAGTATCGAACCGGAATTGCCAGCTGCTGACACTATATTCAAAACGAATAATCGTGATATGGAAAAGCTGAAATTTGTGGAACAATTAGTATTCCTGTCGCTCTCGGGCAGTTATATCCGCGAGACTATTGAAATTGATTATGAGAGTTCCCGAAAGAAAAGTACGCAGACGAGCGACGATATGAAGAAAATGAGTGAAACGCATACAATGGAGCTTGATGCTGTTCGGCGACAGTTTCTGGATTTGCCACCAAATAAGAGACACGAGTGGGAACCCCGATTCGAGGCCGTTAAGGCTCGTTGCAACAAAGAAATGAAGCACATTAAGGATGACTTTTTCCGACGCAAACGGAAATGCGGATTACGCAATTTGCCTCTCGGCACAGATATTTATGGAAATGTGTATTGGTTGTTTGCTGAACGAACAAAGTCACATGTCGGCTGGGGCTCTTGGATCATGTGCTACAAGGCGCAACACCTTCCATCGCCCACCGGCAGTATTCTTTTTCCAAGAAGCGCGACGGAGAAGAGCAAAGATAAAAATGTAGAAGTAATCGATAATGCTGAGGATAAAATGGATGCTGATAGTGATGCCATTTCCACAACGTCATCTGAACTATCTGACGATCTTTTGGGAAATAATAATAATTGGTACTCAATTGATAATCAGCAGGATGCGCAGCAATTGGTCAAGTGGATTCGTTATGTAGCAGAGGTTACGTTCAAGAAGGAAGAAAAGTGAGTATTGTATCTTTGTCGTGTAAAAGAATAACTTCTGACAATCTGTTTGGTAGAATGAAAAAGAAAGTGGCCCAAGGAACCACTTCCTCTCCTAATAGCACCTCAGAAAGTGAAGACAACGGGATCTATTACGATGACTTCGTGCAAGAGCTTTATAGCGACGACATCCTTGACAGCATGGAGTCGTCTCCCTGGAAAACGATTCCCGTCAATGTGGGAGCCACGAAAGAATCCATCGAAGCACTTGCAAAGGAGCTTTGGTACATATCGGAATTTTTACCGCCAAAGGAGTTTAGTGAATTGAAGAAAGCTAAGGCTTAACTTGTGTAAGAATTAGAGATAGACCTTGTACATTATACCGTTCTTTAGTTCTTGCTAGAAGATTAGAAAATGTTCAAATACATTTGACAGGTGTATATATGTATGTACACACACATTCAGGTCACTCTTTCACTGGAAACACTTCTCTCTCTAGACCGCCGGCCTTCCCAGGGTTATAATGGAAGTTTGAATTAGAAAACAGTTATAGGATCCCTATCAGCGTCGCTCACCATAATTTCAATGTCATATTTCTCATAATGATTAGCATCAAGCGTTTCGGTGTTACTTTTTATCAGCGCATGTAGTTTAGGCGCAAATCCAGTAGTAAGATATCCCCGTTCTGTATTTGTGTGTCCACCTTACGATGCATATGTTAGAGTCATGATCTTGGTAGTAGGTAACACTACTTACAGATAATTGCGCTGATTCCGCGTTCCCGGAGAGCCAGCACCTCATGGTGGCTCAATTCTCCAGTGAACCATAGCTCTGCATCGACGTTACTCAGTACAGAGCCTCCAGATCCGGCACAGATAGCTACGGTCGAGATAGTGGCGGTGTCCACGTCCTGGTGCCTATCCGCAAGTGCAACTTGAACTGCCATCAAGTCAGGAACAGTTTCCAATGTCTCAATATATTGTTAACAAGTACCATTCTTCAAATGTAACCCGCTCTTGACGTTTTCAATAATATTTCTGACAGTATACATGCCATCCGAGAGAGTAATTAATCTTCCAAATCCGGTACTGCAGCTTGGGTCATTCTTCGAAGGTTGAATAACTTTCGTGCTAATGTACTGTCCTCTAGAAGCAACGTCCGCCAGCCAATCGTTCATGCCACCAACTTGCGCATCCACCGCCGTATGAGGCGAATACACACTTATTCCGGCATGCGCTAGTCTAAGTAACGAATGCTGCTGCGTATTAGATTGCGTTATTTGTTTTAGCGGACGGAAGATTATCGGATCTATCTACCTTAACAAAGTATCTCAGAGCCAAAACTAGATGCTACTCACGGTACGCGACTATTAATAAAGCTTTCTTTTGCAATGCTTCGTCAACAACTGCTGTGGTCAGATCAATTGTCAGCAGCACTCGCGCCCTTTTAGTAGTTGGAGCGATGACAGGCGATTCTAGTAGCAAACCGGTGTTGTCCCACACGTCGTCTGCCAGAGCAACAGGAAATAATTGCTGAACTATAGTACATAGTAAATTAGCTCATTCTTGTTTATTGATGCGAACAGAAAGCAATTATATATACCCGTGGATATCAAGCTCTTTAGAACCCTCGTAGTTGATGCCACGGTAACCGCCTTCGACATTTCCCTTAATTACAATTACGATTATATTAATGAGCTTAATATAATAATTAGTCGCCAACTTATCAGGACTTAGCTTGGAGCTCAGGGTTTCCGACTAATAAGATCGCGAAACTGATTATTGAAACTCCGAAATATGTGGACAAAAACGGCGTTGCGACATTTTATAGATGTCATCGCTAACGAATTTGGGTACGTTACAAGACCCTTGGAGTATTCAAACTACATACGCGCCATTCCATACACTGCTCTGAGAGAATACTCTAAATATTCCGAGACTTATTAAACCTCCACTTAAAAGCCTCACAAAATGTTTCCCTTAATGACAGCAAGGAAAACAGTACACGCGAGATGCTTGGGTCGAGTATTTCCCCCATCCGATAAATATTGACAACTCTTGCTCGGGCAGACCCCTGCATAAACGCGCAAATTGCACATGATGTGTAATCAGATGGAGATGTATGATGAGGCAACTCCAATTATCTTCTCGGTCGTTGACTCCCGATTACACAAGATTCACAGCAGGAGGGCAGTTTAGAGATTTTCGGCAGGACTGACCATCACTCACGACACTGTACCGTGCCCCTCCTTTCAGAGACATACTGCACCTTTAAATTCCATATCAAGAATGAGTGGCAGTGGAATAGCATCCAGTCACATAGAAGCCGTCATTCGTGAGCGGCTAAACAGCACACATGTCCAAGTCGATGACATTTCCGGTACTTCATCCTCTCTGAACAGAATGCATTATCTTGATACTAATATATTCTTTCAGGTGGCTGTGGACAGGCATTTGAAGTTATAGTTGTTTCGCCATTATTTACGGGGAAGAACGTGCTGATGAGACATCGACTGGTGAACGCAGCCTTGAAGGAGGAAATATCTGCGATCCATGCTTTCACACAGGTGCGTTCTTCCAGTCTCTTCACGTAAATAGTGCTAACATACATGCATACAGAAGGACTACACACCGGAGGAGTGGGAAAAGAAGCAACAGCAATAATAAACAGAAAGCGCGCTTAATTTTTGTTTCAGCTGGCGTTATCATGGTCAAAAAGGAATTTATTGGGCTGGGAAAATTTCAAATAGATTTTTTACTTTGAATATGGAAAACTTAATTTGAAATTGTATATATTTCATAGTTTATGAAAGGTGATGAATAAACTATGGCACGCCAGGTACCACCTCCATCGAGGACTAATTGAACGTGGTACTAAAACAAATGACCAAATAATTTTTTATGATTTGACATGCACCACTAATCAATACAGCGAGCAAAAACAACTAACACACATACAAACTCATCCGCTGTCAACGAACTGTATACTTTGTGTTTCACGACGACATCACATCTTCAAATTAAAATCAAATATGATATGATATCCTCTAGTCAAACATTCCCAACAGATCCTCAACATGACTACGGAACTGCTGTGGCTGGTTGAAATCTATCGGAGGTGAAGTTCGTTCAGAGTTGTTGTTGGATCCTAGATTTATGTTGGCCACACCCGCAGTAGGAGGAGTCATAGGCTCGACATCGAAATCTATGTCGAGTAAGTTCTCTAAATTTCCGGCCTTAGCTGAAACTTGGATAGGTTCTTCCTGCGCCAGTTGCGCCTGCTCCTCCAACGCCTTCCTCTGTAGTGCATCAGCACCAAATCGTCCATGACCGATAAACGTCTCGGCCGGTTTATGGTACACTGATGCAAGGGTCGATAGCTCGCGTAGCAACTCTTCTAGTACAGGTGGTGGAAGATGTCGAATGACATCCTTTACTGGCGGCTTTTTCGACATGATAATGTCCTTTGTGGTCTGTGAATTGGTGGACAGCAGACGCCAGTAAATGTATGCTCGGTCACGGAGATCAGCGTTGTCGCACTCGTTTGTAATAGTCTGCAGTACTTTCTGAACGAGTGGCTGGGCGTTCTGAGGCTTTAGCAAGAACAACTTCACGGTTGCTGTAAGCAATTGTAATTGCACCTGTGTCGTCTCGTCCAAAAACCCTTCAATGAATGTTGATAATATCTCGTCGGCATTGTCAATCTTGTCTGCATATTCACCGACAATCCATATCATCGCACCACGCGCTTCTGGCTCATCTAGCTCATCGATACCTTGGCATAGCGTTGGAATAACGCCTTCATACCCAGGGTACCTTCGTAGTACATCCTATGCATCTGTCAGTATTATCCCAGTCCATAAACACAATCCTTGCACTTACCCTCATAACTATAACAGACTCCTGGACAACGTAGTTAACTTTAGTGTTAATCAAGTCCAGAAGGACATTAACACATCGCTGAGCCGAGCTCTCAATCTTAATCGCACATTGGCCAATCGCTCTTACCGCTCGCTTCACAAAATCCATGTCGACCTCCAACGCATATTCCTTCAACTCCGACAACAAAGTATCAACATTTCGCGAGTTGGCTAATCGAATCATTATATCTAACTTCTCGACTTTAAGGTACAATGGGTCGTTATATTTACAGAAAAATATCCGCAGCTGGTTGCTGAGGATATCCGGATATTTTTGAAGAATGATGTTGATATTTCGCAGGGCAACGTACTGGACTTCAGGGGCCGAAACTGCAAGAGTTACTAGTATGTATTAGTAACGTCACGCAAAACTAACTCATATTTCCCATACCTAGTGGCGGAGACATTTTGTCTAGATATTGTTTCTGCAACTCGAGATCAAGTAGATGTAAGTGGCATAGAATAGTTTTGACGGCCGCAAGGACGACACTAGGATTCACGTGCTGGAATTGAGGCACAACGCGCTCGCAGATGTGTTCTGCTTCCCGAACATCGGCTGTTCTGTAATCGGCTATCGAAGTTAATATTGTAATTCGGCCCCATCTGTACATTGTTAGCAATTAAGCAGGAGCAATTCTACTTCTCGACAACATACTCAGTGCATTCATTCAATGCTAGCAAGAGCTTCTTCAAAATGTCCGCGTTGACAACAAAGGCGTTGGTCTCAGGAGCAGCCTCCTGGATCTCTGTAAGAGCAGATACAGCATTGGCGATGACCTGATGACATTGTTAGCAACTATTGGATGCCGTAAAGCATCATATCTAATACCATTGGATTGGCATCACCAATCATCTCCTGCAAAGTCGCTAAAAACCCGTTCTCTACGACAAGATTTGGATTTAGATCAAATAGCTTGGCGACACAGATTGCCGCCGTTTTCCTGACATACGGACTGTCGTCCTGCAACACTGTATCAGTAGAAAGTGACAATAAATATCTACGAGATATTACCGTCAAAGTCTTTCGTAAAGGCTCTTCCATGTAATCAACAATCTTGTCAACACGAATGCAGCCCATAGTTCTAATGGCCAAAGCGCGCACCAAAGGATTTGAGTCCTCAGAGTCCTCATCAAGCCATTAATTGAGTGCCCAGGAAAAACAGTCGATCAAGGTCCTACCTGAACAAATGTATTCACAGCAAGAATACACAAATCTGGATGACTCTTCGCGTAGTTCCTACCTTCAAGTCAATCCCAACATTCTCAACTGTAATTTGGAGAACCACCCACATCAAGTACAAATATACCAGCTTCTTTTGCTCGATATCCGGTGTCGCAATATTTTTCAGGACGTCTGGAAATAGCGCCGATACGTCCTTGCCTAGAGTCATTGCCGCAATTGTCCGTTGGATGGCATCCTTCCTGTATGAGAGATCCAGTATAAGTATCGGCTAAAGACCAGCCCAAATAAATTATAGCAATTACCGTTCATAAGCATATTGCGAAACAAGCCCACTTCTCAATTCATATGTTTCGCCTACACAAAGATCTATCAGCACATCGCGCCAATGACAGTGGCAATGACCCAGCTCAATGGTCCATCGAATCTCAACGTGGTCCTTAGACAGAAAAAGCCCAAACCTTTCCGAGGAATTTGAAACACGCTCCGAATGCGCTTCTCAATTGATGCCTGCATTGCTACCTAATTGCCGCCCTGATTGCCACCCGGAAATGGCAGGCAGGAAAAAGATGACAGGTTATGCACAAGGGTGTGTTCGAGGATTGTTGCTGCGGAGTGCGCTGATAGTTGTATACTGAACTACGCCGTGCAACAAACGCATTTAGCCTCCGTGCTCAACCCCTCTCTACCCTGACCCTGTCACGGCGGACTTACCTAATTTGTGCTTGTTTTCAGCGGCATTCTCTATAATTACTATACTGTCAATATGGTATGTTTGTGAACAAACACTGCATTAATGACAACAATTAATAGTCTTAGGCACTTCCAAATCCACGACGTATCTTCGCATCATTTCGAACAGACGAAGAAGAACGGCAATATTCTCGCAGAGCAGTAAGGTTTCTTTATTCGATTCTGCCGTATATTATGAACGACTGACGAGATTATAGTTTCTTAATTTTATGGGATTTTTGGGATCGTGTTTAATATTCAGTTTTATCGCACAGAAGCTGTCGGGATGGAAAGGATTGATCTTGCCTTAAGTTGCCAATAGACTTGGATTGTCATGAGACTCGCGCAAGATGCTATTAAGCTGTTGATCGTTATTGGCGACAAGAACGATTATGCATCATGGGCACGTAACGGAACAATTTAGGGCGTTGATTTGAGATTCACCGCCGATCTGTAGGACAAGATCGACTGGGAGAATTCCATGACCTTGGCACTATAAGGTGAAAAATAGGATATGCCATTTGACGCAATTTGATGCAAGCAGGGCCCGAAATGCATCCATTACCGATTGCGCAGCGTTGCTCCTGCTTATAGGGCAAGTGCGAATTATTGGCGGGGTGAGATGTCTTAAGTTTAAGTAGCCATTGAAGGCATTGGGTAACATATGGCTTATATGAGCTGTAAGAATATAGACGACAGTTTAAAATCATTTGTATTATATTTATGTAATGCCTTGAAGGATTTCGCGCCTCGAAATATGTTACATCTGTGTCATAGATCTAATTCAAGATAACAAAGCTTTTTTAATTCCAAATTACAAAATCATGCACAAACAACATATTTCTCTAGTATGGTCCTGCTCGAATCAATTCATCCTTACAAGTCCCTAGAGATTGCTCTGTAGTCGTGATCTGCTGATTGATATTCCACCCTATACACATTCAACCGTGTTGAAGACGACCTTCCTTTAGAGACGATTATAACTCGGTTCGTCATTGTTGAACTACCAACCTTAAAGGAAGGTCGAATCATGACGTGAACTTCAAGTTGTGCTGTCATATACGCTTTCGACGCCTGAAGCACCAAAATATGAGCAATCCGAATATCCTAGCAAAAAACCAACAAAAACTCGCAAAATCCGCAAAAATGCGAAATTAAGCAGAGTGTTTGGGAGTCTTTTGACCCCATAGGGGCTTCCAATCCACGAGGGACTTGCACTCACAGAAGCATTGC